>NC_085017.1:897017-909517 GCF_963854185.1 Sardina pilchardus | reverse complement strand
TCATTATATCAGAAACTGAACCATTGCAGTACTTTATTGTTATGTGGGAAATATTTCTAAAATCAGTTTCTCAAAATATTACAATAAAGATGTTGTAATACAGAAATGTCGGTTTCCTGAGCCAGTACACACAACCACCATCATGGGAAAGCCAATTCAAGAACCACGCACATTTTGCATTTCATTTGGATATCAGGGTGGACATCAATGCCCCAAGAGTCAGGAGGAAGAGTGGAGAGGCACAGAATCCAAGTGGCTTGAAATCCAGTATGATGTTTCCACAGTGATGATTTGGGGTGCCATGTCATCTGCTGGTGTTGGTCCACTGTGTTTAGTTTATCAAGTCCAGAGTCAATGCAGCCTTCTTGCAGGAGATTTTAGAACATGTCATGCTTCCATCTGCTGACAAGCTTGATGGAGATGCTGATTTCCTTTTCCAACAGGACTCAGCACCTGCCCACAGTGCCAACACTGCTAGTAACTGCTTTACTTACCATAGTATTACCAAAGATCCTTCATTACTGACAAGATAGAGCAACATAATGCATGTCTATGGAAGCAAAATTCGAACAGTTCCTGTCTGCTTAATGAGGCGTGTCGCAAAGACGTCATAGTGGGATATCGATCTCTGTCAGATTGGCAAGCAGTTCAATTCAAATGTAACGTCACTTTCTAGGTCTGCTTAAAGGGGGATCTTGCCCCCTCCCCTTTGCGAAAATAGAACGCGGAAATGGTCGAACGTTTGTGCCTCTCGCTCCACTTTAACCTTTTCTGGTATTACTGATTGGCCAGACAACTTGTCTGAGCTGAGGAAAATGACAGATACCAGACCTGGGCTTCCATAACACCTCAGCCACATTTGAGTCAGATTAGTCAGATTTCAGAGTTCTTTTGACATTTCAGTATGGTCAGGTGGACAGGGTCATGCTCTGTGCGTCGTAATCGTCAAGATTAGAACAAAAAATGGCTTCAAATATTTCACTTCATGTCTAATGAATCTGAAATATATGAAAGATTCACGTTTTGAAATAAATTAGGGGGAAAACTGAAAATAAAGAAATATATTACATAATAAAATGTCAAGTGAGTATTTGTATGTTTTGTGTCCACAGTGGCGGCCATGACGACAGACGAGGCTGAGAGCCAGCAGAAGAAGGCGAACCAGCAGCAGCAGCAGTCCCAGCGGCCCCCCCAGCAGCCGTCTGACGACCCCGCTGCCGACCCCCCCGCCGTGACCTCCGACCCCCAGGACAGCCCCGCGTCCGCCCCAGCCCCAGCCCCGGGCTCCCCTGCGGCGCCAGCGGCCTCGGCGGCGGGGGGCGAGGAGGAGGTCCAGCTGCGTCCACGGCAGCGCACGTCGGCGGGCCGCGGCCTCTCGCGCCTCTTCTCGTCCTTCCTGAAGCGCCGCTCGCAGTGCTCGGACGGCGAGGGGGCCGACGGCGAAAGGGCCCGCGACGCCCGCCAGGACGAGCCCAAAGCGCCCATCGCCGACCCCGAGCCCGAGCTGCGAGCCGAGGGTGAGGGCGACGCCGCCCTCGACCTGCACTCCCTCAGCAGCGCCGAGAACCAGGTCAGAACCCCAACGCCACACCTAGCACCAATGCCTAGAACCACAACAGAGTTAAAGAGCCCTTAGAACCAGGTCAGAACCCCAACGCCACACCTAGCACCAATGCCTAGAACCACAACAGAGCTAAAGAGCCCTTAGAACCAGGTCAGAACCCCAACGCCACACCTAGCACCAATGCCTAGAACCACAACAGAGCTAAAGAGCCCTTAGAACCAGGTCAGAACCCCAACGCCACACCTAGCACCAATGCCTAGAACCACAACAGAGCTAAAGAGCCCTTAGAACCAGGTCAGAATCCCAACGCCACACCTAGCACCAATGCCTAGAACCACAACAGAGCTAAAGAGCCCTTAGAACCAGGTCAGAACCCCAACGCTACACCTAACACCAATGCCTAGAACCACAACAGAGCTAAAGAGCCCTTAGAACCAGGTCAGAACCCCAACGCCACACCTAGCACCAATGCCTAGAACCACAACAGAGCTAAAGAGCCCTTAGAACCAGGTCAGAATCCCAACGCCACACCTAGCACCAATGCCTAGAACCACAACAGAGCTAAAGAGCCCTTAGAACCAGGTCAGAACCCCAACGCTACACCTAACACCAATGCCTAGAACCACAACAGAGCTAAAGAATCCTGACGCCACACCTAATTCCAATGCATAGAACCAGGTCAGAACTATAGAACCGCAACACCACACCTACTACCAATGCCTAGAACCAACTTTGCACCACCCTTACATTATAATGAAGCATTATCAATGGTCTGTGCATATATAATCTCACCTGAGGAGTGCATCCTCTGATGGCGTATCAACGTAATATTAGACGTGCCAATATGAGTTGTACCGATAGGGACGATAACCATAACAATATACTGTATATATTGCCTTGTTGTGGCCGATACCGATACGATAAACGATAACGTTACTCTTGAAAAAAAAATTATGGAAAGTGATTGGGGAAAAGCATTTGATAAGCATAATTTTATTGCAGTAATTTTACCTACCACCAAATGATGGACAGAACTCAATAGTCCTCAATAGTACAGCTGTCAACAAAATAGCAGTAGCCTAGCCCTATGTATGTCTCCTTTAAGTGAACCTGATGTCAGTGAATTGTGAATTAGTGGGCAGAGACAGTGTATGAATCGTTTTCATTTAGGAGTTAACGCTCATAAACTGCTCAGCTGGGAATACTGTATGCTATAGGGACCAAATCAGAGGTTGTGAGGGAAACTTATGTTGGGTTTCAATTGCGGGTAACTGAATAAAGCTGCTACTCCTCAGACTGTATTTTATGTCTGTCTAGTTTGACATTAAAGGGATAAGCCCGAAGGTTTTAACAACTCATTATGATGACCTGTCTGGAACTGAAGCAGGAATGGTTAACATATTACTAGGTAATAATACAAAACCCAAGCTAACATAATGCAAATATAATACTAAAATACAACTTAACTAACTAAACTAAATTAAACTAAAATACAATAAAATAGACTAGGCATACTTACAGTGTGTAGGCCTACTCGTTCCATTGACGAGTTTGTTTATTTGTTTCGACGCCTTTAGCGGTAAAGTGCTAGCCTGACTCCACCTGTCTACGCACTTCTGCTCAATTTCTTTTCCCTTCAGTACTCCATCTGGGACGCCTTGATCCACTTTCGTTTACTCCAGCAAGTGCACCTCCGCCCAATCAGGGAACAGAGGGCGTTCCCGAGAGCAATTACATTTAAGTTTCAAGCATATCGTTATCGTTGTGTCCCCCATGGTTAACATACGTCATTACCTAACGTTAGTGATTGAACTCCAATGATTTCAATGATGAAACTTCAGACAAGCATTCACCAACCAGGAAATAAACGTTTGCGAATGGATCTATGCCAGACTCTCTGTGAAGAAAGTCGGGTCTCCAGGCTAGTAAAGTGCAAACACACCAGCACAAGACGGCTCTAGGTAGGGCAGAGCTCCGCTCGGCTAAGGTTAAACAGCGGATCATTCACAAGAGGATTTTGGGATGCACAGATTCAACCCAGATCCACAGATCTTGTGAGAGTGGTGAAATACATTCCCACAGCTGACATTATATTGAGGAAGAAGTATAGCCAACCAAGCTCAAGTAGCTAGCCAGACGGACCTTACGCCTACGCCAAGTCGACAAATGTGACCATTCACAGCGAAATCAGTCGTTTTGCGCACAACGTTATTTTGAGGAAATCAACAATAACAAACTTCCGGGTTAAAATGTTGAATTTCACGTTTTCGCATAATTCGACTGTATACAGTCTACAGTTTCATATCGTGAACGCATTTCACGGAAAAACATTCGTTTTGACTGTTAAACCCGGCGAAGATTCAACACATTTGCTGTCATTCCCGTTGTGCACGCGCTGCTTAAAAAGGTGATTTCTCCTCTTCTGGCATATCGTGACAGGAGAACCATGTCAACTTTGGATGCTGTTATCTTAGCAATAGTTTGTCTAATACCCTCGATATACATATCGTTGGAAAACTTAGTTTATGGCCGTTCACGTGAGCACAATAACTTAATTTAATACATTTTACCGAAACGACTGGTTCCGCTTTACAGGGTCACAAATTAGGGCTTTAAAAAATAACAGCGCAAATTATTGGCCAGAATTCTGTTATCGGACCAATAATAATATTTGAATTTTTTCACTTATCGGCCAATAATATATATCGGCTGCCGATATTTCATGCATCCTTAGTTGTAAGTGGCTGGGAGTTATGAGCTTTGAATGAGGAACTGCTGGTGAGAGTGATTTTCACCTCAACTCCACAGACCCCAGGACTACACTGACCTCCAACACACACTGTCTTACTGTAACATGTGAGGCTTTCAACAGGCGTGTTTTTGGTGCAGTTTTAGGATGTAATGGCTCCAGCTTGGTGTGAAGGCTGGGTTAGCTGATGCTAATCCTGCTGTTATGTAACACACATTTAGACAGAAAGCAGAGTGCTGCGCAGGGCGTGACTCTTATCTGGAGGGTCGTGTGTGGCCACTCAAGCCTGTTTTTAGCGCTCGTACTGCTATCACAGCTGGACATGAGAGCGTCCTGTAGTTTTGGCCTGTTCTATACTGGGCCATGCCGCATGCAGAGGTGTTGTTTTATGATGTGCTATGTTCAGTTGGACTGTAATGTTTTAGTGGATACTGCTCATGAGAATTCTGTGCTGAGCCCCCATGTTCATGCCCCAGTCCAGAGTATAGCACTCTAGGCTAGCTGCCTAGCTTTAGCTGTTGACTGCAGTAACTCAAGCTAGGTAGAACCCAACTGTTTTTTTTACCAACAATACCTCGAGAAACATAAATCTATGTGTAAACCGACATAGTTCTCCTTTAAGATGACATTCACAGGTTTGAGTCCTAAATTCAGAATGCCAGACAAGCATGTTTAGCATTTTTCAGTCCTTGGCCAGGGTCCTGACATGGTGATTGAGTGCAGGAGTTGCTTCGCAAGCAGGAGTCAAGTCAGGCCCGATCTGTGCCTGCAGCCTTACCCTGCCAGCTGAGAGAGAAGGCAGTTGGGGATCTGGGAGTCAGTGGGGTAATTGTCCATGCATGTATTGAGATAAATGAGGAATAAACTGCATGCAGGATGTCACAAGACAAGAGGTGTGGCAAATTCATCACTCCCCTCCCGAGCTGCATAATGAACGCCATTTGTAACTGACCGTCATTAGTACTTGTCATGTGGTCACCAGATCCTTTCATTCAAAAAGACTTACAAACACGTCCAGCCGTGGAACTTTGTCCTCTATCTTTATTTTCACAACACGGATAGCGTCGCTCTTCGCAATGTGTCGGTGACCCAACATCTGCTTGTCCCATCCCACTCCTCTGTGTCTGAGATGGAGCTCGTTCGTTACACGCTTGTCCTACATTTCAGGCCTATTTCGGTAGAGTCGGAGTTTAGGCCCCAGTGTTTGCAAATGCCTTGAGAGAATGCGGGCTTGTTGAGAGTGCTGAACATGAATAATTGAAGCGGAGCACTGTATGTCTAGAAGTGAACAGAGTGGCTACTATAATAACTGCTGCAGGCAGATAGTGGATGGAGACGTGTGTCAGACACAAAGTGTCAGTCTCGAATTCGGAGAGCACAGCACTACTGTGGATATCCGTTACGCTAAATCAAAAGTGTTATGTCGCCCATACATAACATTCTGGTTGGTGTTTAGCAGGATGTGGAAATATTACATTTACTGTAATTCGTTCATTTTTCATCTATCTCTTGTTCAAAGTAAAGCTGACTGAAGTGCAGATGTACAGTACGTTGGCATCAGTGCTACTCTCTGGTGTAGGAGGCATGTCCCTCATGTTGTCTGCATCTTAGGCCTCCCAGCTTAGCGTCAGGAGTCTGGAGCATTATCCCGTGCCGTGTCTGTCTGTGCACTTCAGCACACAACAATTTATCCTCACCATCTCATCCTCGCGGTCCAGTTTCCTTGTCCAGTGCCAAAGAGGAATTAGCTGGCTGTACTGTGGCCCTGACTGACTCTTAAAGGTGCAGCTCTTGATGGTGGCAAACGATTCAACTCAACAGCCAATCAAACAGCAGATAAATAAATACCCAACCCTTCAGCGTGATGCTGTGGATTGGCTGGAATAGCTCCTGGTCTGAGCCATTTTGTTTGTTCCCAATTGTGTTGTTGTTGTTTTGTTTACATCCAATTTAAAGCAAAGATTGTTGTGAGCACACAGACAGCTAGGAAACTGTGATGGGAAGATCACTAAATGTACCTGTCATGGCTAACACTACCTCCCTGAATTATGGACTGTGTCTTAAAGCCGCTGCACATCCTTGTGTGTGTTTGAGGGGCATTTTACACCAATTGTATCTAACTTTTAACAGCTGCGTTACATAGTTTGGTCCTCACACGCACCCAGACTGCTTGGCGAGGCTTTTTCTCATGGCGAAGCCTCTAAATTATTCACCCAGAGCCAGAGCTTGTGCTGCGCTCCCACGCTGAACCACATCGCCACCGCTGACCTCAATACAAACTTTTATCTCTTCCCTACCCTCTCTCTCTCCCTCTCTCCCTCTGTCTCTCTCTCCCTCTCTCGCTCTCTTGTTTTCACTAATTACAGTCACCAATTAGAGTTAATTATAGTCAATGAGCCCCTCCCACACACACACTCCCCCACCTCCCCTCCAGCCCCCACCCCTCCATGCCTGTGTCTCCTCTCCGCCCTGGAGCGATATGATTTCAGCCCACAAAAGGGGCACTGTGTCTGGGAAGGGGGATTCCCAGGCCTCCACACAGGACACCTACTTCTCTGGGTTCCACTGTGCTAGTTAGCGGGCCTCTCACAGGTTCTGCTTGGGTGGTCTGGCGCCGGTCCATTTCATGAAAGTGAATCAAAATGTATGTATGGAAAAATGTGAATGGGTGAATGGGAATTAGTAGATGAATTGTGCGTGTGAAGTAGATAGAGATGGGTCAATCGATCAGTCGTAGAGTGCAAGGGTTATCGCATCAACATTTTATAAGTGATTATATGATATATGAAAAAGCCCTGTGTCACTAAGGTCAAACTGTATGTCCTGACACTGCACTCTCTATGTGTGTGTGGTTGTGTGTGTGTGTGTGTATGTGTGTGTGTGTGTGCGTGTACGCATGTGTGTGACAATGTGTGTGTGTGACGTTTGTGGTTGCTTGTGTGTGTGGCTGATTGTGTGTGTGTGTGTGTGTGTGTGTGTGTGCACGTGTGTGTGTGTGACATTTCTGGTTGCTTGTGCATGCGTGTGCGCACGTGTGTGTGTGTGTGTGTGTGTGTGTGTGTGTGTGTGTCCTCACAGGCGGCCCCTGCAGACCAGAAGGAGGACGCTGACTCAGACGAGGAGGGAGGAGGGAAAGGAGAGAAGGCCAAAGCCAAGAGGGAGGCCGGAGAGGCGGAGAAAGAGAAGAAGGAGGCGCAGGAGGAGGGCAAGCCTGACGGAGGAGACGCGGCGGAGGCAGAGGGGGAGGGAGAGGGGGCGGGGGAGGGGGAGGCCAAAGCAGAAAAGAGCGCCGAGGACGACGAGGCCAAGCCGGCCAAGGCCCCGCGCAGACCCAGGATCATGCAGTGCAAGGTCACTCTGCTGGACGACACGCTCTACGAGTGTGAACTGGATGTAAGAACTCAGATACACACATACACACACCACCACCACACCACCACCACCACCACCACCACCAACACCACCACACACAAACACACCACCACACACTAGACACACACAAACACACACCACCACACACTTAGTGGTGGGGAAAAAAATCGATTCTGTTCAGTATCGCGATATTTTGTGCATGCAATTATATCGATACAAGTAGCTCAAGTATCGCAATACTTAATTATATAATTTAATTATCTATTTTACTTTTATTTGAGGCAAGTTTACTCAGGGTTTACTCTGATCACATTAAATTTGCTAGATAGATAGATATATAGATAGATAGATACTTTATTGATCCCCAAGGAAGAAATTCAAGATATTACGCTCACAAGGTGGCGCTTCTTGTGGCGTTTTATTGTGCATTCAACGGCAATTTCAAATTGAAAGTGTGGGTGTGTTTCGGTTTTCAACAAAAAGCAAATAGTAAGGACCTTGATATGCACCATGCCATGACAAAGTGAGTTGAACAGTGTAATGTTCCTTATTTTTTGTAATGCCTTCGAACAATATGAGAGACATGAATAGCAATATATCGCAGAATCGAATCGCAATACTTGTTGTATCGCATTATGTTTAGAATCGCAATAATATCGAATTGTGGCCCAAATATCGCAATAGTATCGAATTGTCATTCTTTTGCCAATTCCCACCCCTACACACACTAGACACTCACAAACACACACCACCACACACTAGACACTCACAGGCACACATACACACTTAAACACACACACACACACACACACACACACACACACTGCGTAGACCCAGGATCATGCAGTGCAAGGTCACTCTGCTGGACGACACGCTCTACGAGTGTGAACTAGATGTAAGAACTCAGACACACACACACAGACATACACCGCTGTGGTGACGAATCCAAAGTCACAGGTTACATGACGGGACGACGCCCTGTATGAGTGCGAAGAACACACACACACAAACACACACGCACACGTGTGAAGAGACTCTGACATAGAGTTGCGCACATACAAACAGTATATGCATATATTTTCAGGTGACACAAACACACACACACACACACACACACACACACACACACACACACACGCACACACAGTGTCCCTGTGCTGATAGCTCCTATCAGAGGCCATTTGTCCTGATAAGAGATGGCTCATGCGAGTGATTGATTGGTGGCGGCCCCAAGTGAAGGTTGATTTGCCTGCAGTAGAGGTCACAGGTCACGATGGCCTCGCTTCATGCTTTATGCAAATCTGTTTAGCAGCACGGTTCAGTGACAGTGCCAGAGTGTTGCATACACATGTACACATGTACGCCACAACACACACACACACACGCACACACACACACACATACATGCTCTCTCTCACACACACACTCAGACACACTCTCTCTTTCTCTCTCTCTCACACACACACACACACACACACACACACACACACACACACCCACACACATT
Organism: Sardina pilchardus; assembly: GCF_963854185.1. NCBI lineage: Eukaryota > Metazoa > Chordata > Actinopteri > Clupeiformes > Clupeidae > Sardina > Sardina pilchardus. The sequence continues at coordinate 900,325 of NC_085017.1, read as the reverse complement.
ACTTTGTTGTCCTGGAGGCATCGGTCTAATCTTGCTGTCCCTCCACAGAGTAACGGGTCTGTCCCAAATCCTCTTTATCCATCCGTGCCTCACTTATCACTATCATCTTATTTCCTCTCCTGCGGCAACTACATGACCCTGGTCTGCCCTCATGCCCTAGCCTACTGTAGCCAACACACACACACGCACACACACACACACACACACTGATGTACTCTAAAGACACGCACTGTCATACAATAAGCTCCGAAAATTTAGCCATTCCAGGCACTGGTATTAAACACACACACACACACACACACACACACACACACACACACACACACACATGCGCGTGCACACACACATAATCACAGATATTGCCTTTGTGACTAGGGACCACAGTCACATCAGAAATGTATTTACTGCTTAATGAAGAAGTGACATCACTGAGACAGAGAAAGAGACACACACACACACACACACACACACACACATTCTACTATTGTTCACACATATACATATGCCTCCTCATTGTGCTCTTTGTAATTAGGGGCTGATTGCGTGGTGTGTGTGTGTGTGTGTGTGTGTCTAGTGTGTGTAGTGCCACTGAGCGTGTCTCCTCCAGGGCCCGAGGGCTCCCTCTCTGCTCCTCTCCCCGTGCCAGTGCGCTGCTCCTGGGCCTCATTAGCTCCCACAGTGCTGTGGGGTGGAGGGAGGCTGCTCCTGTGTGGACTCAGCCCTGCTGCTCTGCTGGGGTGTGGGGTGTGGGGTGGGGCAGGTGGCCGCACTCTTAAGTCAGTCACTGGCGCTCATTTGGCGCCTGTCCTGGGCTGTCTTGTAGAGTTCTGTCTTTCTCTCTCCCTTTCTTTCTTTCTGTTTCTTATATTATTTGTCTTTCTCTCTTTCTTTCATTCTATCTTTCTCGATTTACCTACTGACCTACTGTACTGCCTTTACTTATCTACTGCTAACATCATGCATGTACATTTCTCGCTCTCTGTGTGTGTGTGTGTAGAAACATGCCAAAGGCCAGGAGCTGTTCACAAAAGTGTGTGACCACCTCAACCTGCTGGAGAAAGACTATTATGGTGTGGCTATCTGGGAAACGCCCACCATGAAGGTATTCTATTCTATTCTATTCTATTGTATGCTGCCACTGTTTATTGTTGGTTCTCTACTTGTCATGCATGCTTCTGGGATGTAATTAGTGTACTAAACATGCATGTTGCACAATTAGATGAAATGTGTATGCCATAGGAACACAGTTTGACATAAAGATCTACTTAATGTATGCATTTTCTCTCTCAGACCTGGCTGGACTTTACCAAGGAGATTCGGAGGCAGGTGCCAGGTGAGTGAGATTGTACGGCATGCCTCCAATGTTCTTATCAGTGGACGTGTGTGTTTTCCCACATTGCTGTGTAATTGTAATGTACATAGCAAACTTGATCAGAGGTCCATTATGCACAGAATTAACAAACAATAATGCATCCTGTGTGTGTGTGTGTGTGTGTGTGTGTGTGTGTGTGTGTATCAGGGACCGACTATGACTTCACCTTCAATGTGAAGTTCTACCCCCCCGATCCTGCCCAACTATCTGAAGACATCACAAGGTACCGTGAAGCACTCAGTACCCTCTCTTAGCTTTAGCTCACTCACTCACTCTCTTTCTCCCTCTTCTTCTGTGTGCTCCATGTCCACCTTTCTTTTTTATGCATGTCTCCATCTCCATAATTCCATTTCTCTTCACTCTCTCTCCGTTTCCCTCATTCACTCTTTTAAGGCTGTCTCACGCATACACACATTTTCTTTCTCTCCTCCTCTCCCTCTCTCTCTCTGTTTCTCTCTCTCCTCCTCTCTCTTTCTCTGTTTTTCTCTCTCCCTCTCTCCCATACCTTCATCTCTCTCTAATCCTGCCCCGTCAGGTTGTTGACTTCATTAGTGAAATGAAACCACCTCAACCCCCTGCTGTTGCCTCTCCCCACACACAGACAAACACACACACACACACACACACACACACACACACACACACACACACACACACACACACACACACACACACACACAAAAACACACACACACACACACTCATGTGACGTCCATTGTTCATGCACACACCTCCACATCACACATACAAACACACATGCACATACAACACATACACAGCTTCATACACTCACTTGCACAGACAAGCATTTTCATTTTAATTTCTGCTTGTAGCTTTATTGATCCCCTCACTTCCTCTTGCTCTCTCTCTCTCTCTCTCTCTTTCTCCCTCTCTCTCTCTCTCTCTGAACTATGGCTTTGCCCTTTGCCCCTTGACCCCTAACCTCCCACCCCTCCTGCAGGTACTTCCTGTGCCTGCAGCTGCGTAAGGACATCCAGGCGAGCCGGCTGCCGTGCTCGTTCGTGACGCTGGCGCTGCTGGGCTCGTACGCGCTGCAGTCGGAGCTGGGCGAGTACGACCCCGAGGTGCACGCGCCCGACTACGCCAAGGACCTCAAGCTGGCGCCCGGCCAGAGCAAGGAGCTGGAGGAGAAGATCATGGAGCTGCACCGCACCTACAGGTGATTTACACACACACGCACATGCAGACACACACTCGCACACACACACACACAATCAGAGCAAGGAGCTGGAGGAGAAGATCATGGAGCTGCACCGCACCTACAGGTGATTTACACACACACGCACATGCAGACACACACTCGCACACACACACACACAATCAGAGCAAGGAGCTGGAGGAGAAGATCATGGAGCTGCACCGCACCTACAGGTGATTTACACACACACGCACACACACACATGCGCGCGCGCACACACACACACACACACACACACACACACACACACACACACACACACACCTGATCAGAACAAGGAGCTGGAGGAGATCATGAGACCATCATGATCATCAGACCTACAGGTGATCTACTGTACACACACACACACTCTCTCACACACACACATGCACGGCCAGAGTAGGGAGTTGGAGGAGAGGTGCTCCTGGTCTGATGAGCCCCACTGTGTCCCCACAGGTCCATGAGTCCGGCCCAGGCTGACATGATGTTCCTGGAGAACGCCAAGAAGCTCTCCATGTATGGGGTGGACCTGCACCAGGCTAAGGTGTGTGTGTGTGTGTGTGTGTGTGTGTGTGTGTTTTGTAGTAGTAGTGTGAGTAGTTGTAGTAGTTGAATTTGAAAAACAGTCATCTTAAATTAATATGCAAACAGACTGGGATATTAATGCTTTTTTAAATTAATTAAAATAGTCATTATTATTTGATCATTATTAATATTCATTTGGTACTGAGCTGCCTT
>NC_085017.1:887017-892017 GCF_963854185.1 Sardina pilchardus | reverse complement strand
CGCTTTTCCGTGTCATGCATATTAATTCCTGGGCGGATCAGCTGAAAATGGGTGTAACGCGCAAGTACAGGGGAGGAGAGGTGCTAATAGCGATTGATTAAGTATTCCGCCATATGTATGAAAACAGCGCACGTCTATTTTGCGTTGAAAAACTTCCGCTTTCTGAAAGCAGGTGTAATCCAAATTGCGGTTAAATGCGTCTATTAGAAAAACGTCTAGAGACAGCTGAATCAATATTCAGAGCATCAGTTTTCTTCATTTTACTATGTCAAAAGCAACCTTAACTTTTGTTTGTCTCTCTAAAATCGTGTTTTCTCTTTCACGACATAGCCAATTCCCAATCTGTTAGACAGGCATTAAGTCATATCCTTAGTCTTCGTGCAGCAAATAGTTCACAAGTATTTTTTTAAGTGGATTAGTAGAACTACTAGGCCTACTCTGTCTGTCGCAGCTCGTTGACATATCTTTGTATCATGTATGATCGCTAAACTTTGATTCCTTTTAATGTTGCAATATTCAACTGCGCTCGTTGTTCAGCTCTGCATGCGCGCAATTGGCGTGGTACAGGGGGCGGGAACGGGCGGCACAGAACGCAGTTAACGTAATGAAGTGATAGCTTAGTAAATTCGACGCAATATAGCAAAGCACAGCGTTCGCACTCTGCGCATACAAAAACTCGCTATTAGCGCTGTCTTAGTACATCTGGCTCTCAGTGTCACTCTCCCTCTCCTGCTCTCTCTCTCTCTCATCCCTCTTTCCCGCTCTCCCCTTCTCTCTTTCTCCCTCTCTCTCTCCCTCTCCCTCTCTCTCATCCCTCTCCCTCCCTCTCTCCCTCTCTCTTTCATCCCTCTCTCTCTCTTTCTCTCTCATCCCTCTCTCTCTGTCACGCCGTGGCTCCCTCTGGGGATATCTCACCCTGTTACATAATGCGTCCTGAAAACATCTGCTTTCATTTGGTCCGGTCAACAGAAGGCGCCCCGCTCGCCTGTCTGGACATCCTCCTGCTGTCCAGTGCTGCGGTACCTGCCCTGACCTCCTTCAACTTCCTGCTTTTGTACACTACACACAGCCTCTGACCTCTGACCTTTCAACTTTTGACCGGTACTGTCTACTCTATCCCTATTGTGGTGCACAATGTACATGTGCATCTCAGCATCTGGGTACAGGAGTGTTTAATCCATGCGGCTCTGCTGTCATGACGACAGGGCCTCCAGCTGTGCACTGACACTTGCTGGTCCCACAGCAAGAACTGACTCCAGATCAGCAGGTAGCTTGAGACGCTTAAAGAGATCACACAAAGCTTTGGCTCATTTCCCGTTTCTCCTCTCTTTGATTTTTCTCTACCCGAGTCTCTCCCTTTCTCTCCCCCTCTATGTCTCATTCTGAGATGAGAGCAGTGTTGGTTCTTCAGTGATGTCCTGAACTAGCTGTCTGCTTCCTCTGCCCTACTGCTTCCATAATTCTTCTCCAGGTGGCACAGGTGCCCTGTCACAGCTGTGGAAGATGAGGCTGCCACCTTTTCTGCCCATGGGCACCTTTTGAAGATGCTATTTTAAAGAAGCAGTATGCTCTAATGTTGGTTACATTTTTTAATACAAAACCGTTATTGGTATTGGTACAAATGGCTGGGGCTGGGAACCAAAATATACTTAGGGTGCATTCACACTAGACTGTTTGGTCCGGAACCAAGTTTGTTTGGACTGATGGTTTTTGCTAATGTGAACGCAGTCCCGGGTAGAAAACGGTGGTCTGGGGTACGGTTTGAATGCTATCTGTTCCAAAACCAGGAAATAAACTGCTGTTTTTGCAACATTGCCAAGTGATATTGGTAAAAAGAACATAAGAGTAACTTTTCTGGTGTTTGGACGAAACCAAGCTGAGTTGCTACCAATTGAATTAAAGAAGCCCAATCATGAGGAAACCTGTTTGAAACTGTGGGTTTGTGTGTGTTTGCATTGTGTGTGTTTGCATGAGTTTTTCCCCCCGGCCTCACTTGATTCTAAATCCCCATTGACCCTGACATGTCCCTGAACCCGTCCTGTATTCTCCCGTCCAGATAGGAGGGGCCGGTGCTCTTCACACACCTGCAGCTGAGCTCCCTGTTGGTAGGCAGCACACACTGAATGTACTGGAGAGTGATTTAGGGGGAGAGGTGTCCATGGCTCTCTGTTGAGCCATGATGAGAGACGAAACAGTGTGGTCAGCTGAAATTAATGATACATGACTGATTTTTTTAAGTATATTTTTTGGGTTTCATTCCTTTAATGTGATAGGATAATGGAGAATAACAGGAAGCGAGTGGGAGAGAGAGTTGGGATGGGATCCGGATCGCCAGCGTATGGTGCAGGTGTCCCTGCCAGTTGCACCACAACTGGGGCCAATGATTGAATCATTTTTGATAGACAGAGAAAAAGAATGAGTGGGAGAGAGAGAGAGAGGGGGAACACTCACATCAGAAACCCAAGGCTTGTAGTGAGAGAGAGTGAGAGAGAGAGAGAGAGAGAGAGGTTAGTGTTTCACACTGTCTCTTTGTCTCCATCCTCTTCCCTCTACTCGTGTGTGTCACACACACTCCAACCAGCTGGTGTGGTCAGGGCTGTGAGTGCACTGGGCCGCTGTGTTGTTGTACCTCTGACATTTGGAGTAGTGTCTACACTTCTCCTCCACGCTCACGGCAAGACACTGCATGCTCTGTTTGGACTGAACTCCATTACGGGTCACTCTTAACAACACACTCTGGTGGAGTAAGTGAGCCGTGCTCCACACAAGTGCCCGTGCATATTCATCTGACTTGGACTTAGAGAGGGGACAAAAAACAAGGCCTAGTAGGTTTCACAGTTCACAGTGAATACTCACGTATATCAATTCCCCAGTTGCTTTTAGGAAGTGCTTTGAACCCTCTGCGTTGCTGGTTACGGAGAGAGTTGCATTGCAAGTATATGTTTTTAATATGGCTTTGTAAATTGGCTTTGTTGTGGCGTATTCCATAGAGAGTATGTTTAATATCTTATTCCTCCGTCCTGTGAAAAAAAGAAAAAGTTCCCGCCAAAAGGAGGATGCATGCAGTGAGGTTCAGGAGCCCTGATGATGATGACGGCGATGACCGGGACGTTTGGTTTGTCCTGTTGGACCGCGTTTCCCATGATGCCCCGGTGTCGACTCCAGCAGCTGGCCGACTTGAGAGTAAGCGTCCCTGCCACCGCCACCAGCCGGAGAGTCAACAAGCCGTGAGATGAGGGATTGGGTTTGTAATGGCTTCTGACAGCTTCTACCTCTGCGTGCCACAGTAACGGCTCCCCCTCGGAGAGCGGGACCGTCGGCGGGACAACAGACGGAACGAACGGAAGAGAGAGGGGAGGGGAGGAGGACGGTGGTGATTAAGAAGGACGAAGCGAAGGAGGAGGAGAAGTTTCCAGAAGAAGTACCACAGATGGCGGGAGATGATTGGTTTGTGCTCCTGGACCATGCAGCGTCTGTGTCTTACAGTTTGGGGAGATCAGGTACCCCCAACCCCCTCAAATACGCCCCCCTCTGCTTAGGTAGCAGGTCACTGTGCAGTGGACCTGGTCCTGGTCACTGCCTGCTGAGGACCTCGTCCTGTCCAGTGGGACCTGCTACCTCCACCTTCTCGCAGCTTTCACTGCTCAGCTCAAGCCAATCTAACAGCCTGTAGCTCACGCCTGCCCCCTGCTGGGAGCTGCTTTGAGCCGCACCAATGACAACACTCACCAGCATCTGTCTGTGTGAAGCGCTGATCCCAAGCCAGTGCCTTCCAACCTGCAGCCATTTCACAACTCTTCTACATACAGGACCTTGCCCTCGTGAAGTCCTCCACTGCATCAGAACCTGGCCCATAATGCTTTGCTTTATGCCCTATGCTGCCTATCATCATGACTATCTGTGGCTAATGTTGCATCTTGTCAGTCATTTTGATTTGGTTTTGCTCTCTCCCTCCCACACAGGCCTCTTGTCAAAGCTTGCGCTGACCTATTGCAGTGTCCCAAAGAGCACCCTCTGGTGGTGGTGGTGTTGGGAAAGAGATTAAGTAATGTCCTAATGCTCTGTAATTAGAAATTACTTAAGTGCTTGGATGCTTTTCAGTTGAAAATGGACAAAACTGACCTGGATATTTACTGTATTATAATAATCGCTGCATGAAGGATGCTGTGCACTGGCAATGCTATTTGTTTTCAATATTTGATATTGCTTTATCGGTTTCCACATTCAGCAGTCTGCATTTTATCTTCATGAGGTCAACGTCTTGTAAGACTTGTTTTACTTTATCCTCACTTTTTCTCAAGAAGCAGTACCTCTTGCAGCAAGGGTGGCTTTTTCAAAGAGGTCAAAGGTCATTTGGAAGACCTTAGCACCCACTGAGGACGAGGGCGGCTCCCTGGTGCCTGGCTCGTTGGACGACCTCTTGTCCCGCGCCACAAAGGACCTCCTTGTCACTCAGCAGAGCGTGGAGCAGCTCCGTGGCCAGTGGCTGGCCGCAGGCTCGGGACTTGGACCGAACCGGGCCTTGAGCCAAACACCCCAGAACCCTCTCCAGGCCCGGCGGTTGGCCATGTTGGAGCAAGAGGCCCTGGAGCTCCAGAGGGGGCTGGAGAACGCTGGGCGCCGGGCCAGGGAGGAAGCTCTCTCCCTGGGCAGGAGGTTGAGGGCACTCCTGGAGCCTTCAGGGGAAGACCACGACCTCTGGTTCCTCTTGCTGGACAAGGATTCTCTCAAGGCCGTTGGTTTCTCCAAAGGTAGGGCTGCAATGACCGCAGTGGGCAGAGAAAGTGCTTTCATATGGCTGGACTCACCAGAGCAAGAACTCTTAATCGGCTTCTAACACACAACTTGCTTTTTCTGCCTCTTTTGGCTCTGGGAGACTCCAGGGTGTCCACACATGGTTAATGAGCTATGACGTGTGCGGTTGACAGTGAAAATGCTCTCAGATGGCTCTACTAACTGCCCAAACAATTTCCATCAACAGTGTAAAGAGAGCAAGAACC
>NC_085017.1:862017-882017 GCF_963854185.1 Sardina pilchardus | reverse complement strand
ATACAAGAACTCATGCTGCTCATGGCTGGAGGGCTATTGATTTACGCTTGGGTTTGTTTATTTGTGTGTTTGTTTTTGTTTATTTTCTTTTCACGGGTCACTGGAATGTGATCATTTTGGGGGAATTTGAATTTGTTTACATAGATAAATAGATGAAGTTTGCTTAGCCTCTTTCTGTTTAATTTGGCAGGCGGTGTGAGTTGGAATCAAAAACGCCTGTGAAACTACACACACACACACACACACACACACACACACACACACACACACACACTATAAGACAATGGAATTGCAAAGCAATAGAATTTCCGAGGTACACTCTCATACTTGTGTGTCCGTGCAGTACAATGAGGTTGATTTATGTTTCCCAGACATGGCTCATGTCACACACACACACACACACACACACACACACACACACACACACACACACAGATATCGACTAGCACTACAGTTGCTGACATACATTAACCATTGTCTGCATATGTCCACAATAAATCTTCCAGCGCGGTCTGCTGCAGTTCCTCAAAGCTCATTTATAATAAGCCAGACGTTGTCAACAATGTCTGTTTCTTGTGCCTTTGTAGTAGAATCTCAAAATAGCTGTACATTGTCTGCTCTCGCAACTATGCAGTCAGGTAGGGACAATGTCACTGTCTGGCATAGATACAGTTAGCTATCAATGGCAATGGGCGATCAGACGCCAGGAAATGCTTACAGAACAGCACAGTTGCGAATATTTCAGATGTCCAACAACGGTATACAGAGTCAAATCCATAAACATTGTTGTGAATGTTCATTTGTCTGCAGGATAGAGCAACTCAGGTTGTGGTTCACCTCACAGTTTAGTGTTTAGTAGCACTTTCTTCACCACAAACTCATCACCTCTGAATGATGACCCCCCCCAACCACCACGACCCCTGACCTTTGCACTCTGCTTTGCACCACTTCCTGTAGTTTTAGCTTTGTTTTCTATCTCATCTTCCACTTTATCCATCAGTTATGCGTACTGGATGCAACTGCAAGTCAAACGGCATAAGTGGATAAGAAAATGGACCCGCAAATGTCATTATCAGGACACCAACTCTTTGTTTCTCTTCCTTTTTTTCTTTATTTGTGTTATTCTTTCTTTCTTTTTCTTTCCTCTTCCTTATGTTGTTTTTCACAGAAAAGAGCTAAGAAACTTGAGGGGGAAACTCTTTATGTCAGACATAGCAATTTAATGTTGGAGGTTGGTATAAAGGCCCTGGAGTGGGCTACTCTCTTTGCTCTTTGACTGTTAGTCACCGCATGCCGTCTCGATCGCTCTGTCGCTCTATCGTTCTATCGTTCTATCTCTCACTCTCTCTGGCGTGCGCGCGTGGGCAGCCATGCATGCTGGAGGTCTTGGCTCTTTGCTCATTGAAATTTTTTTCTTCTTCTTCTCATTCTTAATTTTTCGATCTGCTTCTTTTTGTTTGTTTGTTTGTTGTTGTTTTTTTCTCATAGCTTAACCCCAAAGGCTTGGCATGCACTATTTACCTCTCTGATTTTAATGCAAGTACTCACTTCACTGTGTTTTGATGTAAACATAAACATCTTTGGTTTGATCTGTGGCCATTTTGGGTAAATATATGATTGGGAATGGAGGACTATCTTCCTGTTGCCAAGCGGTCTTGGACTGTGTTTTGGTTCTTCTAAAAGGTTAATGTTTGAAGGAGATGTCTAATGCTTACTCTGACCTTGAAGTTCAAATCCATGAAGATTTTCAATATTCAGCTTTAAAATATGAAACAGTTTCTCTGAAGAAGACCAAGATATGTGTGATCTTTGATGTGACCACCAGAGTAATGCAGTCTTATGTGTGCTGTATGTGAGTCGGTAATTGTCAAAATTGCAGACAATGTACAGCAACACACACACACATGGTCAGCCTTCCCAGTCATGTATTTACTCAGAATTAACACCATCATCAGTGCAATGATGCCGCTGTCCTCCATCATCATTGTGAAGTCATCCATTGGCCGCACTCCCTTTCAATCACCATGGACACCTGTCATTGGAACAAAGAGGGAGGACACACCCACCATAGGAATAGTCCCGCCCACCCATGTTCATGCCGTCTTAACACTTGTGGCCCTTTTGCGCTCATGTCCTGTTGGAACATCCAAAGTCAACATGTGTGTGTGTGGTTTGACATTTGACCTTTGACCTAACCGTAACCTCCCCCTGCCTCCATACACATTATTGGTCATCGGTCTCTTGGTCATCATCATCCCCTCTACTGGAGTGGCAGTGGAGCTGAGTGGCGTTGGCTAACGCAGTGCCCAGGGTGGAGGGAGAGACCAGTATGGACTCCTGCCTCACTCACTCACTCACTCACTCACTCACCCACCTCTCGTTCAGTTCAGTCAGCCGTCTGTGAAATGGTCATGTCACTTCCTGGTTGACACTTTCTCAACTTTCTCATTCAAACATTTAGAAGTCCAGTTACGTGTTAACTTGATTATTCATGTTCAGAATGAATAAGTAATGATATGATATTACATTCTAATATAATATTAAATAATGATATATTGTATCATAACATAGTTATTCATTCCCAGCACTCTAGTTCCCAACTTAAGTTTCAGAATCTGGTAGGACTAGCCTGCAGATCAGACACTGTGTATCAACGGCAGCACCAGTCTACCCTTAGCAAAAGACCACATTAAGGATTAATTGAGGACATATTGGGCCCAACTGTGACTTCTGAAGGTCCTGCCTCGGGGGGCCTGTGGACAGGAAGGAATGGATTGGCGCAGCACAAGACTGTTTCACAGATGGCAGTGAACGGGACGAGGCAGATGTTCTATGTACCAGCCAGACAGTGGAGTTACTTTGAGTTCTCCTCCAAGCTCTCCTCTCTCCTCTTATGTCCTCTCTCTCTCTCTCTCTCTCTTTCTCATGTTTTTCTCTCTCATGCTCGGCTCTCAGTGGCTGTGTGAGCGTTGATTACACTCCAGCTCCAAGATGTCCTCTAATGAATAATCAACAGCCTGGAGAGTTGAGCATCTTTCTTCCCTCCTTCTCCCTCTCTCCCTCTCTCTCTCTCATTTGTAGTGTCCAATTAGGGAACATCACCATTCCTCCTCTAAGGCGTCAAATGTTCTTAAAGCCTCAGGATGAGGAAGGCGAAGAGGGAGGTGGGTGGGTGGGTGGGGTGATTGGGCCTGGAGAGGACACACAGCAGCAGCCCTAGAGTAAAAAGGGAGGGGAGATGGGAGAAGTAAAGAGCAGTGAACACGTGCTGGCTCCTCCTTAGATGAAGAGAAGAGTGGAAATGGAGAGATTTGGAATTAAGAGCAGAGAGAGGAAAAGAGAGATTCATGAACGCAAACTATATTGGCCACAAAAACTTGAATAGAGAGAGAGAAAGAGAGGAAAAGAGATTTATGAACACAAACCATATTGGCCACAAAACTTCAGTAGAGAGAGAGATGGGCAAGATTAGTGAGGAACATAGATCACAGCAGAGAAGTCTGAGAAGAGATTTAAGAGCTTCCCCCACCATGAGACACTAACTGTGTGGACCTCAGAGAGAGAGAGAGACAGAGGATAGAAGAGTGTGAAAGACAGAGGGGACTGGAGGAGAGGCACCACAAGAAAGGGTAGAAGCAGATTATTTAAGATATGAACACTCTTGCACAAGTGAGAACAGTAGCTGTTTGGAGCACAGTTGTAGAGGGGAGTTAATAGAGAGGGACACCAACATGGGAGACGACCAAAGACACGCTTTTATTTGGAGAGAAGGCGGAGAGGAGAGCTTTGAGGACATATTTTGTCTGGCTGGTCCACAGAACATCCCCAGAGACCGGCTTTGGTCTCTGGCTTTCTCTTTGTGTGTGTGTGTGTGTGTGTGTGTGTGTGTGTGTGTGTGTGTGTGTGTGCGCGCGCCTCATGATGAAACTGTTCCCCTGTGTAGCGCCACTAACCAGAGACAGCATCCTAACTCCATCCTCATCTGCAGTGAGACGTGTGAGCTGAGCTGTGCTGAGTGTTATGGCGACGGGGAGATAACGACCTCTTCTCTTCTTCATCCCCTCCCACTCTGGGCCTGGCTCCTCTTCCTCCCTTCTCCTCCACTTCTCGCTCTGTCTTTCTCCATTGCATCTCTCCATCTTTTTCTCCCTCTCTCTCTCTCTCTCTCTCTCTCTCTCTCTCTGTGGTCATCTCTCTCTCTCATCTCCCCCCGGGCTCTGTGTCTCTTTTATGTGCTTCTGTCCTCTGTCGCCTTTCATTCCCTGCATGTGTTTCTTATCTTCTCTCTTTTTATGTTCATCCCTCACTTTCTCCCTTTCCTCTTTTCTTGCTCTCTGATCGCTTCTTTCCATCCACTCTCTTTCACATCTGCCTCTTCCCTCCATTCTCTCCTCCTCCATTGCATCCTGCACATCTCCCTCTGCTCCCTCTCTTTGTGCGTGTGTATGTCTCTCTCTCCCTATCTCTTTTCCTCCCTCTCTCCCACTATCTCTCCATCTCTCTCCCCTCTGTCCATCTTTCTTATTCCCCCTCTCCTTCCCCCCTTTCTCTCTCTCTCTCTATCCCTCTTTCTCTGGTCCTCTCTCCTCTCTCTCTTGGCCTTCTCTCTTTCTGTCTCTCTCTCTCCTTTCTCTCTCTCTCTCTATCTCTCTATCTAATCCTCCCTCTTTTCTCTGGGCATCTCTCTCTTTTCCCTCCTCTCTCGGCCTTCTCTCTTCTCTCTATCCTCTCTCCTCCCTTCCTCTCTCTCTCCCTCTCTCCATGTGTGTGTGCGTGTCCCAGGATGTGGAGAAGACCCAGTCGGAGATCATGCGTCACCACACCAGCATCAGTGAGCTCAAGCGCAGCTTCATGGAGTCGGTGCCGGAGCCGCGGCCCAGCGAGTGGGACAAGCGCCTGTCCACCCACTCGCCCTTCCGCACCGCCAGCATCAACGGCCAGCTGCAGCCGGCCGCCGACGGGGTGAGTGGAGCCATCGCACCGCACCGCGCCGCACACACACACACACACACACACACACTCTTACAGACACACACACAGTTATGCACACTCTCACAGACACACACACACACAGTTACGCACACTCTTACAGACACACACACACACACACACACACACACACACACACACACACACACAGTTACACACACACTTACAGACACATACACACACACACACACAGTTATACACACTCTCTCTCTCACACACACACACACACACACACACAGTTATTCACACTCTCACAGACACACACATCCACACACAGTTACGCACACTCTTACAGACACATACACACACACGCACACACACACACACACACACACACACAGTTACGCACACTCTAACAGACACACACATACACACACAGTTATGCACACTCTCACAGACACACACAAACTCCCACAGTCAGAGATAAACACACGCACACACACACACACTGCATTGACAGTGCTGACAGGGTAAGGGAGACACTGAGTCTCACTGCTCCCGCATTCCTCCTACTCTTTACCAGTCAGTACCTGCTGGCCCACACACACGCACACACACACAGTTGGCCCCAGTCTCCTTTCCTCTCTCTCCAGAGTTCAAAGGTTAACTTACTCAAGTGGTGCCAGTGTCAGCAAGTGTCACAAACACTACTAGGTCTTATTTAGATTTATTTAGTTATTTGTTTTCTCATGGAGTTTGCTGTGCTTGTTGTAACTGCTTGTTTCGTACTTCCCATTGCCCTAAATCAATCATTGTGTCACCTCAAATTAGGATAGCTGAGACACTGTACTACCCCACATCCATCATTGTGAAGTACCTGTGTCAGGTCACACTGTGGCTAAATCAGCCTGGGTAGCTGCCTGCCAGTAAGAGCCACTGGGTTTATGATGCACCGTTTACCTGACCGCACTGACCAGCCAGTGCCACAAGGGGGCGCTAAAGCTGAAGCAGGTCATGCTTCTCTGTCACGTCTCGATTGCTTAGAGTCAGTGCTCGCTGCAGGGCAAAAAATTCACTGCCGAGACAAATGATTTGCTGTGCCTCCGTGCGTGAGACTATTTAAGTGGAGAATTCCGGACGTATTTCTGCTTATCCGTGAAGTCATGAAATATCACATGTGGCATACTTGCCCTATTCGTGAAGTCAATAAATATTGCACAGGGCTTGTTGTTTCAGTCTGTACCCTTGATTGCAGTTCTGATAAAGCTATTTTTGTAGTTATCTCTTCATTTGAAGCACAATCTGTTTGCTGTGTAGCCTACAGTCAGACTGTGGGCATAAATGACCTGAGGTATTTTTAGGAGAGGAAGCTGTGTATGTTTTCTAGATGGTAAATGAAGAGCTCAGATCTGTAAGAGGATCATATCTGGGTTGAAAGAAGTTCCCTGATGAGATCAAAACATGTGAAAGCCTTGCATTTGCATTGTGCTGACGAATTCCAGGCCTCATACTGTGTGTGTGTGCGTGTGCGTGTGCGTGTGCGTGTGCGTGTGCGTGTGCGTGTGCGTGTGCGTGTGCGTGTGCGCGTGTGCGTGCGTGAGTGCGTGCGTGCGTGCGTGCGTGCGTGCGTGCGTGCGAGTGTCTGTGTATGATTGTGTGTATGTGTGTGTGTGAGAGCGAGAGAATATCTTAGGTATTTTAAGCAGAGTGTGTTTATTAGTGAACTTGATATATCAATGTGTAAAGTGTGTGTGTGTGTGTGTGTGTGTGTGTGTGTGTGTGTGTGTGTGTGTGTGTGTGTGCGCATACACAGGTGAGATCATCAACCCACTCTCCCTCCTACAGAGCAGTGGGTGGTGTGTCCGAGGTAAACCCACTCTAATCTGGTCTCTACTGCTTGTGGCTGCTGTACCTAAGACAGAAACCAGTAATAGCATCCACCCAAATAGTAGCTAACTTTGGGCCAGATCTGGGGGCTGTAGGCCCACTACAAAGCAAGGTTACTGGCTTACTCAGGCAACTTCAGGGGATATTCCAAGTATGTGATTTAATGATAAACCTGGGCAATTAACACAGAGTAAGTGGTAAATCTCCTACAACAAGAGCCCTATGGCATTGTTTTGTTAGGCGAATGAAGTCATACAGCTCTTCTATTAGAAGGTTTACCACTTACTCTGAGTTTGCCAGGTTTGTCACTAACCCACGTACTTGCAATACCCCCCACTGATCTCAAAACAACTGGTCACTTTTTAAACAAAAGTAAAGGTGCCTGGTGCAGTTATTATAAGGCCTAAGTATACTTCCACAGATGTGGTCTACACATTCACATTTGTCATGTTGTTGATTCATATGACCTTTCCACGTGTTTGTGTTTGTATGGATCTTGCATACTGCCTGTGCAAAACTAGATGTGTAGTACAACGCCGGTCCATTAGATAGAAAATACACACAGATACGCATGACCATGTGGCCGTATAGCATAGCCGTACGAGCAGAAGTATACGGGTCACTTTAGAGGTCAGTAGTTGCTCCTGCAGTTACCTGGATAAGCTAGTAACCTCGCTTCACAGTACAGCCCTCCAGCCTAAACGAGGGGTCACACTCTCGTCAGATCAGGGCCAGTGCAGGGCCCAATCCTGTGCAGAGTCAGCTACTATCTGGCAACCCAACCAGAGATCCAAACGTGTATGGTGTTTCTTTATGGCTGTAAAGAATGGAGGGTGCCATAGTGTGTGTGTATGGTTGGTTGGCAGGGTTTGGAGGCTTGGCCATGGCTTGGACAGACATCACACAAGGCAGTGTCACTTCCTCATTGAGCTGCACTGCCTGGCCTGGCTGTCCATACAGAATGTGCCCCTGAGATAAGAGCCCGCCCCCTTTCTGCTGTTTCTGCTCTTTAAATGGCTGCTGCCAGCTTGGATCTTCTGCTTCGTCTGCCAATCGCATGGCTCAATTTGATTTTCTCTGTTTAATAGTGACTGTTAAGTTTGTTTTATTTTTAATCACAAAGCGAATCTGCATGCATTATTATTAACAATCAATGACTATGATCAAATGATCATACTGGAAAAGACAAAGCTAAGAATGAAAATAAAAAAATTGAAAAAATGAATGAAGGAACGGAAGGAGAGAAAACAACCAAAACTGACCCCTGGTCCTCCTTTTCATGTCATTGTCTGTCCCCCTTTTCCTTCTCCCTACGTCTTGTCCTTCCACTGGTTGTCTGAATGTTTTGTGTTCCTCTCTCTCTCTCTCTCTCTCCCCTTAATTCTCTCTTCACTCTTTTTGACCTTCTCTTTGCCTTCCTCTTTCTCTATCTTAAATTTCTTTTCATCTCTCCTGTTGTTCTTCTCCCTCTTCTACTTCTATCTTATTTCTTATCCTTCTTCTTCTTCATCTTGTTCTTCTTCTATCCTGTTTCTTCTTCTACCTCTTCTTCGTCTTCTTCTTCTATCCTATTTCTTCTTCTTCTTCTTTGTCTTCTTCTTCTTCTTCTTCTTCTAATCTAAGTCCCGTCCTGTCTCTCAGTCACTTCCATGCTCGCCCCCTCGGCCCCCCTCCCCAATTGCTGTGGTGTGTGAAGAAGATTCTGGAAAGGCCCCGACCTCTCGGGCATCAGTCATTGAGACTTTTAAAACACAGTTCCACTCACAGACCTGAGACCATTTCCCTCATCATATCACACACAGGAACACGCTCACTCATCCATATACAAACACACACAGACTTTAGTGAATTTGAATATATGAATTTACATATTTTAATCAACACACACACACACACACACACACACACACACATGCCATTATTTGGCAGATGTACAGTTTTGTCACTGGCACAGTCACACTTGAGCACACATGCACACCTCTAACAGTCACCAGTTTTATCCTGTATGATAAAGATAATACGGCTCGCACACACAGCCAACAACCCCAAACATTCTCACTAGTTCCCTTTCTTGTCTTTGCACTGAAATATTTAAAGAAGCGCCCATTATGGCAAAACAGAAGAGCACATGATACACAACAACACACATGCTAACTAAGGACCTTACCTTTAGTAGTTTACTGCCCAAAGAAAACATTGACTGATGTTGTGAGACTTACACCATTTCAGACCAGTTGTAATCCAGCTCCAAACCAGATCCAAACCATCTTTAATCCAGATCTAGACCAGATCAGAGCAATTTTCAATCAAACTTCAAATCCAATCAAAACCAACTGTAATCCAGATCTTGACCAGATTCAAACAAGATCCAAACAATCTGTAATCCAAATTCAAACCCAATCTGAACCAATTGTAATCCAGATCCAGACCAGCTGCATCATCAGATGTGGTATCAGAGAGGAGAATAAACCTCATCCAGTGGTCGGGCCAGCCCAAACCCAGTGGGTTTTTATGGCATTTCTTTACCCTCGGTGTTAAAAGACGTTGCACTGCCAATTGGGTTTGCACTACAGGCTCAGTCTGCCAGAAGAAAATGCCTTTGCCAGGATGTTCTGTTATAGTTTAATGTGCCATAAAAACTTCCCCAGAGCTGAGCTGCGCTAGGCTGCGCTGTACTGCTGCTGAAACAGGTGGGGGGAGTAGAGGAGTGGGGGGTTCGGTCTGGTCCTGCCACACAAAACTGTTGTCCCTTCCTCATTCAAAAGAACTGCCCCCCCCAACACACACACATACATACACACACCCAAGCCAGGAGCTGGAGTTCAGACACTAACTGATGAAACACTTTTTTAAGCGAAGCTTTACATCACAAGCTTTATAAGACCTTTCCACACCTCCTCCTACTCTCCCATACCCTCCCACTTTCTTCTCTTTCTCCTCCTCCTCTCGCCTTCCATCCCTCCATCTGTCTCTCCACGTCTGTTCATTGTCTCTCTGTCTCTCTTGGTCTCCCGTTGCCGGGCGCAGCGAGGGAGGCGTGGCTTGTTGCCGAGGAGCGGAGAGCAGGTAAGGGTCAGGTGGGGACCCGCCCCAGGTGGGCCACCTCTTCCCCACGAGCTGGTGGAGGTTGAGGAGGAGGATGAGGAAGATTATGAGGATGACAGTGATTACGACGATGATGACTACGATGACGATGGGTATTATTACGAAGACGACAGTGGGGAGGAGCTGTTGTCAAGACGTCACACCATCAGGGTGTCCATCCCAGTGCCTGACTGGGAGGTGGAGAGGCACGTCTCGCCTTGTCTGATGTATCCCATAATGCTACAGCAGCCACGTGTTTCCTTCTTGTTGTCTGGCCTGCTGGTGATGGCCCTCACCATGTGGTGGCTCATCTTTCTATGACACTCAAAGCAGCCAATCAGGCAAAGACTCAGACACCTCTCATCCCACCTATTCCATCTTCAAAGCCAATCAGAGGCCACTGTCAAACTGCTTCCTCTATTCACAGACTCCCAGAGCCAACCAGAGTCACTTTTAGCCTTCTTCCTTCATTCCCAGAGCCAATTAGAACTGTTCTGGGCTTGTCTCACCATCTCTCACCCGAGGATCATCACTTACCAGGACTCCTCCTAATGCACACAGACTTACATTGGGGACGGCTGAGGACAATCTGGGATATTTCTCCCAACGCCTCTGACTAGCTCATCTATGGAGCTGCAGAGAGCACCTCTTTATCAGGATATTTTTTGAACTATTTTACAAAGAATAGACTATTTTCTTCACTGGATAATTTGACCAAAAGAGTTTGACTGTATGGAGAAGAAAAAAAACAATGATCACACATATTATGCTCTCTTCCTTTTCCCAAGTGGAATCTTTGGCAGCAGGAAAATTGTTATCTTTCTTGGTCATACCAGAACTGTGTCAGTCGCACGACACACACATCATAGAATCACATAAATCTCAAAGAGTGGGTGGACAGAAGCAGAACAGATCTGGACCTGTTTTGGGGAGGCTACACTGGGCACAGAACTGAAGCATTCAGTTTGTGTTGTGTCCACTGCAACAATTAGGTTCCATTGTAATCAGTGGAACAGACTACAGCAGACATGGTAGCAGCAGGTACATCTTCTAAAACAATTTTTAGACTCCACGAACTGTCTGCTTCAGTTGCGAACCTGGTGTGGCCCGAGTGAGATCCAAGCCAGATGCTTCCCAGAGCCAGCTGATGACAGGGATATTGTCTCACCCACTCACAGACATAGAGCTACTGCTGCACTCAACTGCATGACCACTGTGTTTTAGGTTCAGGCATGGACAAGGCTGCCCCTTTAGGACCCACTCTCTCAAAGAACTACAAACAAAGAAAAGAAAAACTACAAATGCTTATTTGAGTTACATCGTTTTCCTGTTGGACTTGAATGGCCTTAAACCTGCCTCTGATGTACCTGGTTACCTGTTTACCTGTTTACCTGTAGTTTAACACTGGCCAATGCCTGTCTCTGAACAGGGCCCACTTGTATTAGTGCCACTTAGACCCGTTTTTTCAACTTGCTTTCACTTTGCATTGTGGGTTGTTAGTATCAGCTGTGTCACTATACTGTAGTGAATCACAGATGGAAAGATGGAAAGAGTAGGAGAGAGAGAGTGAGAGAGAGAGAGAGAGAAAAAAAGAACAGCGAAAAAAGAATCTGCTGGAGAGGTGATGTGAGAAGCTTTGGAATAAATTAGACTCGCTGGAACACATTGCACACAACGTGTGAAGTGTGAATCATGAAGTTGGGTGAAACAAAAACAACAACAAAAAAAACAGCCAAAAAAACAAATGAGGGTTGTAAACGGCTTTGTATGGGTTTACTTCGGGGGTGGTGATGTCAGCTGTCAACACATAGATATGCACTCTGCAGTGCAACGTGCAATGAGCACACACAAACGCACACACACACTCACTCACTCACTCAAATGCATACACACATAGCCACACACACACACACACACACACAGACTTGCAAATGGCTTTTTAGTTGTTTGCCATAAGCTATTTAGACAGATACATATGAATTAAAATCTAGCGTTCAGGGATGGTGGATTTACATTATTTGAGGATTATACTGCGAAGCCTCTCCAGGATTCAGTCTGCTGTTTGAAAATAAAGTCCAAAACACTTGTATACACATACCATTTGTTTACTCACTTACAGTAGAATACCTACAACATTAGGAGCACTTTTGAGCATCTCTTCCACTGGTGTTCTTTAGTTTTTAACGCTCTATTCAGAGTGACAGAGAGATGGGTCTGGCTTCATTGTGATGCTAGGGTAATACAGTTTTTTTGGAGCTGTCAATTATTTCTTTCCTGCTCCTCTGTGGGAGATAAGAATTAATCCAAAACAACATTTTGTGTCTCTATTTGCCCTTTCTTGGTGCAAACCATAGAAGTAATCTCTCTCGGGGGAGTACTACTGTGGTGGCTCTCCCACTCGTTTCCAGTCCGTCTCTGCTGTCTTATGCTGAATTAGAACCGCAAGGCTCTAAAAATAAACTGAAAAAAAGAGAAGTGAAGCGTTCTACCTGCTTTCCCCCCCATGGTGTGTGTTCAGGCTCCACCTGAAGATAATTGTCCGTCTAGGGAAAGGAGGTGACCTGATCGTTAGTGGTCTTAACTTCTTGACATAGCATAGGCCCCTTAGCATGACCCACTTTGTTTGGACATCATGAAGAGGTTGGTGTGAATATTGCCAAAGGCCACTAAGCCTTCTCAGCCCAGCAGATAGAGTACACGTGTGATCGATCCGTCTGGTCTGGGTGAAGCGTGAGGATGTGAGGTGGTCAGTGTGAAATTGCTCTCTGAAATGCCTCAATTCTGGAGTGGTTGGAGGTCCTGTCAAGCTTCAGGTCCACTACGCTGTCGATGCCATCGATTGGTCTCGTTTGTTTCTTTTGTTTCGCATTTCTCAAGCTGTCAGACAGTGTATTGTTTTTTTTGTCCAGTGCACTCAATTAGTGGTACTCACTTTTGCCCCTTCCACAGAAAATACGACAATACATCGTAACGTTAGGCCATGAAAAAAGTTTCTCTGGGTTCGGCTGTTAGATCTGCTAGCCAACTTGGTTGTTGCGCATACCTTATTCTACTGCTGTATAATCAGAGCCTGTCTGCACATTTCCTTCACCCATTCCCTAATTAGAAATCCTATCAGAATTGCACTATTGCATTCTAGTGTGTGCTGCACCCCTTGTATTTTTTTGGGACGAAAATTGCTCTGCGAGAGGCAAAGTACCTTCCAGGCCTTCTAATTAAGCACGCTGCCTCACAGACAAGCCTGGGGAGAGAGGCTCTCAGCAGCGAAACAACACGTCCAGTGGCACGCCGGCTGTCTCGCCCCTCAGTTCTCCTCGTCCTCTCGCTCCGTGATATCAGGAGCCGCTGAAAATATTGCGTCTATTGACTTAGGGGGGTGTCAGAACGTGCTCAAATCAAATTTCACTTCCTCTTGGCTTCACGCCCAGAGATGAAAAGATAAAAATAAAAAAAGTTGCAGAGAGAGAAAGAAAATTGAAGAAATGAAAGTGATTTATAACGGCTGTGATTTGCATAATCTGCATATCTAAGTCGGAGCGAGTGGGGGGCGCGCAATAATTGCCTGATGAGGAGGGGGTGCCAGTGGGGAGGCCTAGAGGCTTGATGCGGATGTCTGCAGCCCAAGCGACCCCCCCCCCCCCCCCCCACACACACACACACACACACACACACACACACACACACTAATAACCCCCCTCTCCGAAACCCTTTGCAGTGTTAGACACAGTCGTATCCCTGGGGAGAGGGAAGATTAGGCCTATCATCAAGACACAGTAGTCACTCATATTGTTGTTTGGACATAGTTGTCATTTCCTTGCAATTTTAGGATTAGTAAACTACCTCTGCTATGGGATAAAGATTTATTTTCTGTTTATTTTTCAAAAACGTTCAAGCGTTTACCTAGTGGAGCAAAGGAGGGAGGGAGGGAGGGAAGGAGAGAAAAGTAACCGCACACAACTGGCATCCATTTCCTTGCCACTCTCTTAAACGAAATGGGAATAATGAAAGGAGAGTGCTTTATTGCAGAAGGTTTTATGGAGTAAGTATTCCCTTATGTCTGTAAATCTTTGCCAAAATATTAAAAGCCATTTATGAGAGCAGAGCATCGTTTTTCACCTTTAGCACATCTCACTGATTGCTTGCCTTAAGTACCCCCCGGAAAAGGTTAATGATAATATTGTTAAGTTAGCCATCAGGAGGGTTGTGATCAGTGATCTCCTGGCTCTGACGTAAGACACAGGTGGGTGGAGAGGGTGGGGGACTACAAAAGAAAAACAAGATGGCTCCTCTCACTTAGCTTTCCTGACTCCTCTCTCGCAGTCCCCTGTGGTGAAGACTCAGACAATCACCATCTCTGATGTCACCAACTCCCTCTGCAGGGAGGTGGCCACCAAAGAGGTCCCCATCGTGCATACCGAAACTAAGACCATTACATACGAAGCTGCGCAGGTGAGGGGCATGCTGGGAATTGTAGTCGTATTTACTGATAAGGAATCTGGTCTTAGTCTATGGTAGATTCTAGCCTCGTGGGACCAAGAGTAACTTAAATATTACATGACTTAAAAACATAGTCTGGAGACAACTCATTGAAATTGTGGACCTGAAGCACTCAAGAAGCAAATGCAACAAGGCTACACCTTTAGAGTTTTCCAAGAGTTTAGAACCCAACCTTTCAAATTTCCATCATCCTTTCAATCCTCCTTTGACACCACCTTTCGAAGGCATTTGGGTTATTTCAGAAAATCCAAATGCTGTTCATGCTGTCATTGTTTCCACAGGTTCTAAGTCCACATTTTTCTGTGGTTCTCTCCAGATGTATTCCTCTGATGAGTGTGATGTCATATCCAACAATTTCTTGACAACTCTGTGAAAATGAACAGCTGTCAAAACCTGGCAATCAATTCTAAAACCACTTACACAACAACTTTTTTGCCATTTTCAGTTATTCTGTTCAGGAAAGGACAGACATATTTTGACAGCTGTTCATTTTCATCAGATTGTCTTACGATGTGACTGTGTGTTGTGATTTACCGTCATTAACTGATCCAATTAGGTCAATCTCGTCTTGCTGGTTTCTGAAGCTTGGAGGCAGCTCCCGTTTGAAAATATTGATTGAGCTCTGAGTGGAGGACTGTGGGACATGTAGTGCATTTGACCTTTTGAACTCTGGTTGGCTCCTTGTTTCTGATTACACTGCGTTCCATTTCACTCCCTTGAAGTCAACAACAGATGCGGTGGCTGAGAGGGAATCTGGGATGCTTTTGAGCGCGCAAACCATCACCTCGGAGACCATCAGCACCACCACCACCACCCAGATCACCAAGGTGAGCCCCACCCGTCAGACAACCACACCCAGGCCCAACTCGGATCGGCTCAGATTCCCTCTTTATAGAGCCATTAGCATTTAGAGTGAGGCATAGGCGACAACAGGTCTGCAACTGAAACGCCCTGTTCGCGGAACATATGGATAGTTTCAGAAGACTGGTCTTATTTCTTTGAATGTGCACACCACTATCACGTCTGGTGTTGCCAGTTTCATTGATGATGGTGCTTCAGATCTTCAGTCACATGCCCGGTGTAGTCACTATGGGTGACACGGTTCATGGAAAAATTCCGAACCTTCGGTTTGCTTGTCTGGGTTTGGGGCATGTGCGCATTGTACAGTGTGTGGAGTGCTGCTGGTCATGTGTAGAAATGGCAAGTGGGAGAGATAATGTAAGCAGCCCAGAGTTGGAGGATGTGCCAGCGTCACATAAGTCTGGTGTCTGGAGTTTGGATCTAATTTGACCTATGATGGTGGGAAGAAAACGGTAGATAGAACTGTGACTATATGCAAGCAATGAACAACACATATTCATTATGCTAGTTATGCTCATGTGTGCAGACGAGACGTGTAGTAGGCTGATAATAATTCATTTTACTGTAAGGTAATAACCCCAGATCTCAAAAGCCCTCGAAAGTGAAATGATATTCAAATGAGTGTTGGGTCCTCACATGGGTCCTCTTTGAGAGAAACTAGGGGAGCATTCAAATTCGGCAGAGACAGGAGAGAAAGTGTGCATTTAAACGACTTATGTGTTATGTGGTAGCCTAGAAGCAGTCTTGCATAGCTCTCGTAGCTATGCTACAGTATGTGTAGAAATCAAATATTATTTCAAATTTCAGTCAGTTTTCATGTGCTAAAAAGGAACAAAAGTTCCTGTAGATGGCAATAACACATTCTACCTTTTTGCCAAATAAATGAAAAGCATGTTGAAATCGTCAATGCCTTCAGTCTTACTGCATCAAAATCTCACCTTTCCTCAGAGACGGTCTCAATGATGGGCTTAAAGCCAAGTCAAATTAAATTAAATTAAATGAGAAAAAAAGATATATTATATGCTGAAGTATGGCCTTTCTGAAGTGTTAAAGATTAAAAGGAAAAAAAAAAACAAGAACCGTACAGAGCTGAAAACCATGACCCTAAAACCATGATACAAACTGAACCGTTTGAAAAAGGAAACATCTCTGTTTTTAATAATACCACGCTATGTGTGGACATGGCCTAAATCAAGTTTTGGGATTGATCCATAAAGTGCCACTTTAAAGCCCCTTGGCAACTGTAAGCACCCTATCATACATCTGCAGACCACATGTTTCCCTAACGAGGCCTCTCTAATTAAGACAGACGAATGGCAGCACTGTTAACAGCCTGTTAGTTGAAACCCTCATTGTCTTTTGACGTACCAATGAAAAGGACATGCTGTACCACTAAATCACAATGTAAACGATTCGCCCTTATGGGCTGTTTATGCTTGTATTGTTTTTTCCCCCACTTCTATTTTACTTCCTGTCCTGTCCTCCTCTTCTCCTCAATCTTTCTTTTCTGTCTGTCCCTGTGTATCTGTCCGTTCTGTTTCGCACTTCAAGCAGACTGTGAAGGGAGGGATTTCGGAGACCCGCATTGAGAAGCGGATCGTCATCACCGGGGACACAGAGATTGATCACGATAAGGTACAGCACCGCATTGGCAAAGCTCTAAACATCCGGAGAGTGTATGATTGGAAGCTGCTTGCTGGCCACAGCCTTCTACAGGCTGAAGCTGTGTGTGTGGTGTGTGTGTGTGTGTGTGTGTGTGTGTGTGTGTGTGTGTGTGTGTGTGTGTGTGTGTGTGTGTGTGTGTGTGTGTGTGTGTGTGTGTGTGAGCGCACTGAAGATTTGATAGGGCAGCTGAACGAGCTGAACTCTTCACCTTTGTCATAACATGAGAGCTGCAGAGTCAGAGCTGGGCTGATTTAGTGGATCACTGGCGACGTGTGCACCAGCTGGACAGGATGCTGTAGTTTGCTCTGGAGGGCAAGAACTCGTCCACTGTTGGAGTGAGGGCCCAGTTGTTTTTCTTGGCTTCCTCTGTAACAGCAAGGATGTACAGTATTATTATTACAGTATTGTTGTACAACCTACACATAATACTACTACTGCAGAATAATGTTTTTGCCTCTGCCCCCCTCTCTCAACTTCTCTTCTCTTTCTCTTTCTCTTTCTCTTTCTCTTTCTCTTTCTCTTTCTCTTTCTCTTTCTCTTTCTCTCTCTTTCTCTTTCTCTTTCTCTCTCCTTCCTTCTTCTCACTCACTCACTCCCTCCCTCTCTCTTTCTTTCTCTCCCCCCCCACCCTCTCCCTCTCTCTCTCTCTCTGTCTCTCTCTCTCTCTCTCTCAGGCTCTGGCCCGGGCCATAAAGGAGGCGAAGGAGCAGCACCCTGACATGGCCGTGACCAAAGTGGTAGTGCACCAGGAGACAGAGATCACCCCTGAGTAAGAGCCTCAGGTTAGACACTGTGTGTGTCCCCTCCCCTCCTCCTCCTCCTCAACCACTCTCCTACTCCTCTGCTTTCTACCCCTCCTCCTCCATATTCTCTTCTTCCTTCTCCTCAACCACCCTCCTCCTCTTCCTCCTCCTCCTTATTCCCCTCTTCCTCCTCTTCCTCAACCACTCTCCTCCTCTCTGTTCTCTCTCCTACTGATCCTTGTCTCTATGTTTGCCTGGACTAGAACATCAAGCACCTGGAACATCAAAGTTCTCTATGCATACGTTCTCTATGTCCCACTTACGGTCTAGGAAGGTCTTCTCTCCCTCTTTATCCCTTCTGTCTAAATACCCCCCCCCCCCCTCTCTCTTTTCCCAGCCTCACACATACAGTTCTTTCAGTTCATCCTTTTTTTCCTGTCTTTGTCTTCCCCCACTCCTCCTTTCTCTCATCCTCTTGTTCACCCCCCTCTGTGAGTGTCTCCCTTTCTTCCCCTCTCTCTTGTCTCTATTCACTCGTTCTCTGTCTTCTCTGCCCACTTCTCTATCTCTGGTTCCCCCATGGACGTGAGAGATTATTTGCCTTACACGGCGCTAGACACTACCTGACCCCCATGACTGCCCGCCGAGCGGATCACTGACTAATCCCCCATGAGGACGCTGTGCTATTCCCACCAGACCGCCTGGCAGCAGCTCATGAAAGCCTTAGACAGTGTGTGTGTGTGTGTGTGTGTGTGTGTGTGTGTGTGTGTGTGTGTGTGTGTGTGTGTGTGTGTGTGTGTGTGTGTGTGTGTGTGTGTGTGTGTGTGTGTGTGTGTGTGTGTGTGTGTGTGTGTGTGTGTGTGTGTGTCTGTGTGTCTGTGTGTGTGTGTGTCCGTGTGTGTTTGGACTATACCCTGCGGGAGTCTATGTAAGAGCTATAGGCTGTGCAAGTTTGCATTAAGCCTATAGACAAGAAAAGTTTGTGTTAGAACTACACTCCCTGGGAATCTGCATTAGCACTATACCCTATGGGTGTCTGTGTGAGAGCTATACACTAAATGTGTCTGTTACAGTATATGCTATAAGAGAGTGTGTCTTAAAGGGATAATCCGGAGTGAAATGCACTTTAGATCAATTTTTCATACGAGTACATACGTTGAGTTGACACCAAAATCATGTCATTCGAATGTATTTTGAGAAAGTTCGAGCTCACCGTTTTTAGCCAAAACTCGTTAGCCTGGAAGTGACGCGGGCATGTCCTTTCGCCGCTACAAAACGCTATTTTTATACCTCTTCTACTGTTCCAACCAACACTACACTTACGTGGTAGTGAGTAGAGGGTCCCTAAAGCCAAACCGAAGTATCCCCACGTCTTTATGTGGTTGGATAGAGAGTCCAGAACGAATTTAATCGAGTCAGTACCTTTCCGGAAATGTCGCTACTGCAGCTAGCAACGTTTTAACAACACTTTATTAACATTTCCGGAAAGGTACGGACTCGATTAAATTCGAGTCCGTGTGTTGTTTTCTAACACATGATTTTGGTGTCAACTCAACGTATGTACTCCCAATAGTCCGAAAAATTGATCTAAAGTGCATTTCACTCCGGATTATCCCTTTAAAGCTATAGCATAAAAAAGTCCATATACCCCTTAGGGTACAACATAAGTTATGTGTTTGATATAAAAGTGTGTTTGTGAACTATACTCTAAATGGGTGTGTATTTATTTGATGTCCTATAAACCTATATAGAGCTTGTGTTAGTCCTGAGGGCAGAAAGAGTCTTTAGTAGGTATCAGTAGTGGAGTGGTAATAGGGAGAATAAGTCGGCTGGTTACATTTTGAGGCCGCACTGATTACTGTGATCTTGAAAGGGCGTGGTATGGCTGTTCTGTACTGCACTCTCCTGTAGCCTGGACTGTGTGATTGGCAGGCCCTCTGTCCCTCCCCGTGGCCTCTCCCCACAGCCCTGGCGATAACGTGCTAACAACTATGATGGGCTGACATGCAGCTTGTGAGATGCGTATGGGATTTACACAGACTCCCGTCAGGAGCTCTGAGCTTGGAGCCTCCTGCTAATATGTAGTGTCCCACTGAGGCACCGTGGACTGGACACTGACGCCCACATGAGCCCGGCGCACTCCGCTCTCCACATTCCATTACTAAGACAGCAACTCTGAGCACCAGCGCGGGTGGCGGCAGAGTGCAATGCTGGTGTGTTGAGCTCTGTTGAGAACAATGGAATCTAATGAATTAAATGTCAAGTGCCAAGTGCGCCACACTCATGTCGGTGCCGGTGAACGTAGCCCTTAAGAGTTTCTGTCATTCTTTATTT
>NC_085017.1:849517-857017 GCF_963854185.1 Sardina pilchardus | reverse complement strand
GTCTTTTTTTGTTCTTTTGACGGTGCAAGGTTTCATAAATCCAAATGTATTTGTTCCATTTTATTGGTGACAAAAATGTAATTTTTGAATTTAATTTTATTTAACTTTAATGTCCTTCTCTATGTGGATGATTATGTCTGTTCGATGGTTTTTGTTGCATAAAAATGATATGTATCTCAGTCAAAGATCGGAGGGCAGTACAATTGTTTTTTTCTCATGTTTTAATTGTATGGCTTATTTTGTTGATGATACATAGATTTAAGGATTTTAGTTGTTGCTGTCGTTGTCCTTGTCATGATGATTCTAGGGTGGGAGGCCGTTCAGAGCCATTTCTCTCTTGGGTTTGGGCGGGGGGCACTGTAGTGTAACTACATTTTATTTGATTTCTACCGTATTTATTTACAATTCTGTCATTTTTGTGTGTGTGCTCAGTATCATAGTTAACCTGCTTTAAAAAAAATGCAGATATGTATACGTAGTCATTTTTTTTTTCTTTTTCAATTAGATGCAACACAACATTCCAGACACCAGCTACAGGCATTATTTGTGTTCATTGTTTTCTTGGTTTGTTTTAATCATAAAAAAATATTGCACTGGCAACTTTTCAGCTGTGCAGTCATTTTCAGTGTATTTCTACTTTTCTACCAGAGGGGGCAGTGTGCACTCATACACACAAGTAATGAGACCTGCAGTTCCCACAGATACACCACACTCTGAAAACCCATCCAGATCTGTTAAGGTTTATTCAGATAGGCAGAGGTCATTAACATGAAAGAAAGAGCTATTTTAATAATTAATGTGTATCCACCAATCATTATGTCTCATCAAACATGCAACAGATAATTGATTTTAATTACCCTTCGGTTTCTTTCCACATGTTATCTGACTCAGGAACAGGCAATGGCATTATTTCTGCACCAAAGTCAGGGTTGGATCTGTTCCGAGATCAGTCTTACTGTCGGGGGTTGATGTCACAGATCTTGACCGTTCCATTTTGACCTCTGACCTTTGTCAACTATAAGCGCTGTCAGTGAAGCCTTAGGGGGAGACAGCCAGTAAAGTATTACTGTACGTGATTGGCCAGCCCAGCATCTTCTCTCAGTTTGAGCATGTGCGCATTTGTGTGTGCGCATGTTTCTGTGAGTGCACACTGTCCCCTCCAAACAGCTCCATACTCAGCCAAGAACACCCTGCCCCCCCTCGCGCATTAACAGTTTGTACATTTCTATTTTAAGAGGGAAAAAAAACTACATCAACAAAAACAATACAGAGGGAACCAACAGGAAAACCTGCTTTTATAGTGCAAATAGTATTCTGTACAGAAAACCAAAGTGTTGTAGGACTCCCATTGTGTTTGTTTGCACCCCCCTCCCCCCTCCCCTCCCTGTGTTTCTGCATTGGTCTGGGTGGAGGAGAGCAGAGGATTGCCGAGGGGTGAGGGGGGATTGTGAGGTCACTTCCTGTCTCTCAGGACGAGACCCTCCGGAACCCCTCTGCTTTTCTCACCATGGCTGCGAATAGAAGAGAAATGTATAAAGCAAACAGAAACATGAAAGAGCACCATGCACTGAATAAACACATTTTAGTCACACATGGTGTTCTCGCTGTCTTTGTGACTGGAGCCATCTGCTCAGCTAGGTAGCTTTTTGGACTTTCCTTCCTTCTATCTTCTACCTGTCTCTCCCCCTCTCTTCTCTCTTTCTGTTTTTGACTTTTTTTATGCTGTTCCTGTGGGTTCCTTTATGGGTGTCGTGTATGTCTTCTTTTTCTCTTTCTCTTTGCAAAGGACGTTTCTCTCTCTAAAGGGTGCCCTGCTGGCAGTAGTCTGCCAGTTTGCCCCATACACATACACAATGTCCCTCCTCCAGGTGTGTGTGTGTGTGCATGCATGCGCTTTTGTGTGTGTGTTTGTGCTTTTGTGTATGTGTGTGTGGGTGTACAGGTTTGCGTGTGTGTACTGTGTACATGCCCGCAAGTGTGTGTGTGTGTGTGTGTGTGCAGGTGCCAGGCGATGGAGCAGATGCCAGGGGAGTGTGAGGCATCCCTGGCTTGGGGCCACTGACAGGAACCCATCTCTGATAAAGGGCGGGGGCACTAGGGCACAGTGGAGGTGTGGAAGAGGACATAGAGGAGGAGGAGGAAGAAAGAGAGCCGAGGACACACACACACAGGTGCTGTGAGGGGTGGAGAGACACAGAGGAAGAGGAGAAGGAAGGGGAATAAGAGGGGAGGTGTGGAGACAGTGAGAGATGGGGAAAGAGCGGGTGGTCTCTGAGGTACTGAACCTGTCTTGCAGCTTGAACACACCTCCACACGCACCATATCTAGAGAAGGGAAAGAGCAGTGACCCCGGGTCTCCAGGATACTAAACCTGCAGCTTGTTCTGCAACGCCAAAGAGCCAGGCTCGTTGATATGGCAGTCAGAAGTTGAGAACTACTCTCAACGTCTCTCCATCACAAGGCCACTGGTCCTGTAGGTCGGAAGCTTAAAAAAATAAATACAATAAAAAAACTCTTTGATTATCAGTGAAAAAAAGAAACTCAAGACATGCTAAATACCTATGAAGGAGAGGGTGAGAGAGGAGATGAGAAGTTAAGAGGAGGATGAAGAGAGGAGATGCAACTGGACAGTTGTCAGGTGTGGAAAATGGAGAGAGATTGGAGGATGAATGGTGGTTGGGGGTGATTTAACAGTCAGTGGTTGTACACAATTTCAAGCCCATAACATTTTTTGTCACATGCAGCAATCATCTCCTCACAACCGCTAGCTGCCGCTTCCATAGGCAACCCAGGCTCCAAAAACTGGAAACAGCCTGTCCCCACAAACAAAAACAAAACCCTGTATAGAGTTACTCTGGGAACACTGAAGGGAGGGTTGAGAAACCTCTCTGGTGTGTTTTGTTTGGTCTTAACATACAGTATAATGTTATTTGGAGAAAAGTGTATGCTAAATATAAATGTAAAATGACACATAAACAAACTCTACTTCCTGCACAATCACTAATTGCACCTTAAAGAAGTCTAAATATTGAGAGGAGAGAGTTGGGGGGGGGTGCAGTTAGAACTAGAAATGTGCATGGACCTGCAAGAGTGGGCTTGCAAAAATGCTAACAATGCTAACTAGGTTAGCTAACTAATCGGGCCTGACTTTTTAGTGTTAGAACCTCGTCGATATATCAAACGCTCTAGGAGAAGAGGCGTCTTTAAAAAGTGGGTGACCGGGAATAATAAGTTAAATGTGCTTGCTTTGGAAGAACAATAGATGGGCTTGCCTTGCAGCAAGCCCACTAATAAGAATGGAGATCATCCACTCACTCAATCACCAGTGATATAAACAATTAGGCAAGGCCAATGAGTCTAAGTTGGAAGAAATTACAAATAGGATCATTTTTAACGTTGACAATGGGTCCCACAGACCCAAACACCTACCAAGGGTTTTTTATGTACGTGAACACTCTAGAAGGGTGGGTTGGAAAATCTGGTCTGGGGGAAATGAAGTTAGCATTCTCAGAGGATGGTAGCTTGGGTGAACCCAGACAAACCTGTTAGCAGTTTTGAATTTGCCCTGCAGGTTGGTTAGGCTGGGTGAACCCTGCCTGATCTGCTAGTCATTTGGATTTCACTTGGCCGATCAGGAAACCTGTACATCTATCTCTCCTGCTTCCTGTGCACGTCTGCTTGGTCCAATCATAAACTGGCTCATCCATCCAGATCGTTGGTTGATTGGTTGAAGGACTATCCAAGCGTACAGAGTAATTTGAACTATGTCCATTGATAACGCCTCTTATGCAGTAGAAATAAAGCGTAGACTCCCCAGACTAATGTTCAATCTTAAAAGATTGAGCTAAGTATGGTGATAGCCAGACTACAGGTTGGTCTGAAAAGGAGCACTCATTTGAATCACCAAAAACCCAGGAATGTGTATTGTCTTTGGAATTGAGTAAGCAACTGCATTTACAACCTTCCTGACATATGTTTGTGGTGTTTCTGACACGATTTGGTAATGCGCAAATTTATGTTTCATTTCACTGCTGGAATGCGCCTCGGGAAGTCGTAAAAAAGGAACTTCAGGAAAACAGTCCTCAATGGGATCCTTTCCAGACCTGCAGAGCAAATTCACATTTCATGGGGAAATTAACAATGAATGAGCAATGCTTCATATACTTTATTCCTAATCCCAGTTTACTATCCTAGTACAAAATTCCTAATAAAGAGGGAGTGACTGGGGAGAGGGGAGAGGAGGAGTAATGCCTCAGGCTGCTGGACTAGAGAGAGAGGGAGGCGAAGAGGGAGGGAGGAGGATGGGAGGGAGGAGGAGAAAGGGGGAGAAATGAGAAAGGGGGAGCGGCGAAGGGAGTGATAAGCAAGGGGAGGAGGAGGAGAATGGGGGAGAAGTGAGGAAGGAGGAGGAGAGAGGGGAGGAGGGTTGGCACAGGGGTGTGCCGCCTGGACTGATCTGAGCAGCATCACAGATAACACAGATAACACTACTGCTGTCACACAGAGGACACATGCGCGCAGCGAGCACACACACACACACACATTTTATCAGAGATCTAATCTCACTCTCCCTCTTACACACACACACACACACACACACACACACACACACACACACACACACTAAATAAAGATGTAATCACTCAGTTTTTCGAGAGATATTGTCACACATGCACACACAAAATATGAAACTGGTCACATGTTTTTACAGAGATTTGATTGGGAAAACTGTCAATGCAAATGCCATAGATGCCATCACTCACATAACTTGTCTTTCTGCAGACAACCCCAAAGATAACATCACTGACTCACATACCCACTCACACACACACTCACACACACACACACGCACGCACGCACATACAGACACCTAGAGACACACACAAACACACACACACACACACACACACACACACACACACACACACACACACACACACACACATACAGACACCTAGAGACACACACACAAACACACACACACACACACACAGTGTAGATCATTAAAGATAATTTTCCCTCACAAAGCTAATGAATCAACTATGCAACCATAATACATACCTCGGCAGAGCATGTAGATTTTCATTTGTCATTGTCAGTCCTAAATTGCTAATTTTCATCCTTCCTCATTCTTCAATTTTTCTTGATTCTTTTAGGGGTGCTGCCTGAGAGGTGTGGTGATATTCATAAAGAAACATCTGGGCAGCGTTTGGTGTTTATTCAATGTCCTTGGGTCTGTGAAACATGCCAAGGACTTGGTAAACTAACACAAAACCAGAGGAAACTGACATATTTCATACATATTTTCAAATAGCAGTTTTCTATGATGTATTTGTTAGTTCTGAAGAGTTGTCCATTTTGACTACCCCAAATCACTTATGCATGAAGTCCAGCCAGGCGGTGGGACACAAACAATCCAACCTGCATACAGTATGCTCAATGTTAGCTTCATCTGAGCCAACCTCTGTGTATATTGCTGCTGGAATAGAGACACTTTTCTTTGGTAGCAGCTACCACGTACCATATCTTCAATTCTACCACTGGTGTGGAATTGATTTTGAAAAATAGTTCAACGTGTTGCTGTGTATAGTAATACCCCTTTGAAATTAAATATAGCACCATTACTGTAAGAATGAATGTGGTCTCAAGTCTCATAGACCTCTAGTACAGTACATACTGCTTTACAAACCTTTTGCTTTTTAAAATAAACTACTGGCTAGGGGATGATATTGTTGAAAAACCAACAACAGGGGGATGTTGTTTAACAGGGCTGTGTGGTAGGCTACAGTACATGGACCTGGCGTTGCCGCAGCCGAGCGGTGCTGCACTGCACATGGTTTATCATGGCAGATCCGGCTATCCCACGGGGGTCGTGAGGAAAAGCGTTTCCATCTTTGGCAGAGGACAGGGGAAAAGGGCACGGCAGAGGTTTGCAGCTCCACTGAGACTTCCCACCACACACACACACACACACCGTGCCAGTTCTGAGATGGACGAACTTGGAACTGGCTGACAGGCTAACCAATTAGCCTTACACTAACGGAGTACCCCAGCACGAGGCTCTTAATCTCCAGCCACCAATTAGCATAGCGCTAAAGGCCAGTCCACAGGCCCAAGGTCCGATAACCCAATGCACCATTACTCCTTTTGCCAGTCGATGTAAGATATGGAGTGGTTGGTTTCACTCAAAGGCTTGTCAGCTCGGGGGGACGGGATGGATTGAAGATTTAAATATGGCAGTGGTCATAAATAAAACAAGATGTCAGCACAGCCCATGACAGGTCATAACTTACGTTGAAACAGATGCAAAACTGGACCTCGTGCAGCTCAAGGGTGGTGGAGTAGAAGCAGGAGGAGAGAGAGATGACTTGTGTGCTTTGCTTTCTCACGCTACATTAGAGTGTGTTTACAGTAATTTCCCGCACATAAGCCGCATTGTGTATTAAGAAACAAAACTAAATTGACACCATATTAACTGCCCCCTTGTATTACTGTAACCTCATAGCTGAAGAAATTTTGCAAAATCAATGTATTAGCCGCGGCTAGTCGGGAAATTACGGTAGGTGCCAAGAGTTAGGAAGTGCGTAGGGGTTGTGCTTTTGATTGTTATACTGTTACTCATCTGTCCTTTCTGCCATTGCAGAGAATGGAAATACCTGGTGGTTTTTTGTGAAGCACAGCTTGCTTGTTAAACCTTATGATGATAATGTAAATCTAACTCTTATGGTGATGTTGAGTTTTTGATGTGAACATTTTATTTAGTTTGTTTTACCAATTTATATTTTCACTTATTTTTTTATCTAAAATAATAATTGTTTCCTTTCCTCTTCTTCTTTGTTTTCTTCAGCTTAGCTCCAAGCATCTCTGGTAAATTAAGGACAGAAGTGCTTTCTGTTCCAATTCAGCAGCTCCTGATGGCACTAGACATTTGGAAGCACCCCATACTGTATGCTGCCTGAGGGATGAGGAAGAGGAAGTGACATACTGTACATATCACTTGAGCCGTCGAGTGATCTGTCGCTTTTAAAGAAGATCAAGCTTTGCTAAGGAATTCTTCAAAATTCTGATGCTCAAGGTTTATTTTAAAGAGGCAGCGTGTGTGGAGTTTTGTGAGATTCGAGTTGCCTCAGATGCACCAGTAGCACTCTTCCATTTTGTTTTGTATGTAATGCCGTGTAACTGAGGTACAGTATAAGGGAAACACAGAGCAAAGGTGATCAACGTCAAAGCAGTTATTTCTGGACGTTCTGTGGCTACTCCTAGGTTTGAATACTTTAAAATAAATAGAAAAATATATATATAATCGCACATATCCCCTTTAAACATTGGCTGCAATGAGTTAACAAGAAAACCCCAATGCATACTTGTGTTCCAACAAGAATGCACATTTAATGGTCACCCCTGGCCAATGCTGTTGAAAACCTCAAGCATGTAAACGCAAGCGTATGGGAAAACAGCCACACTCGCAGTCCGAGCATGCCTAGTAGAACCCAAGTGCAC
>NC_085017.1:842017-844517 GCF_963854185.1 Sardina pilchardus | reverse complement strand
TCTCTGTGTAATGTTGATGACAGGGTTGTCATTTTGGTGAATTATGGAGCTATTGAGTTACGGGATGACATTGGAGGGAGCCATTTCAGACAAGGACATCTGTGTGTGTGTGTGTGTGTGTGTGTGTGTGTGTGTGTGTGTGTGTGTGTGTGTGTGTGTTCTATGTGTGTGTGTGTGTGTGTGTGTGTGTGTGTGTGTGTTTTATCTCTTGTTTTATTGTGTCACCGTGCGAGTGTCTTTTCCTTTTCTCCAGGCTAAGGTTATGGCAGAGATTTGTAGGAAATGCTTTATACGGTTTCTCCTGTCAGGAGAGTGCAGCGCACCGATGACTTGTTCCTGCTTGTGTGGCTAATGTGACCCGCTTCTGGCAATGACTGACTCTACTCTTTGCACACGACTTATGACATCATTTGTTCTTTTTCTCTGGTGCCCCATTACGTGTTTGTGCCCCCCAACTCAACAACCAACCCCCCCACATACACACACACACACTGCTCCGCCGCCTCAAATCCCTCAACACACATGTTCATTAGTTTGTTTGCTGGCCTGCCCCACAGCAGATGCTAAAGCAACGCAGAGGTAACATTGAAGCAACCTTGCGGCAGTGACACCTTCTGTAATCTGGCAACAGGGCTGCACAGAGGGCCAATAACAGTCTAGCATCGGCTCCAGTTACGGGAGATTTCTATCAAAATGACTGTTGCATGTTAATGAACAGAAGCAGTGGCAGCGCTAGCTGCATTTTTAATTGCTGTTTGGGCTAATTAGATTTAGGCTCAGTCCAGACAGTGCGTGTATGTGCTAATTCATATGACAGCAACACTACCCTACCTCCCGGCTAGCAGCTGGTTCGTGATGCACATCACCTTTATTCCAGGTGAGGTTTGACCTTGAGAGAGTGTAGTGTGTGGTGTGTGTGTGTGCTCATGTGTGTGTGTGTGCTCATGTGAGTGCGTGTGTGTGTGTGAGTGTGTGTGTGTGTGTGTGTGTGTGTGCGCACATGTAACAGGGATGGGGGGGTTCATACTCAAATCCCTCCCCCATCTAGCCGAGGGCTACTAGTGCTCTGGTTATTGCATTCATGAGAAGTTCATTTGGAATCTGCCAGTGTCCATGCCGTCTGCTCGCAGGGCCATCAAGTTGAATTAGGCGCCCTCTCTTTGTCTGCCTGAAGGGAACAGAATACTAACTCCTCTGCCCCCCCACCACCCCATCATCAGCACCGGTACAGTGCTGAGTACCCAGGAGTTACCCGGGCAACAGAGAGATGCTCCGCACTCTGGAGGACGTGCCCATTGTGCTTAAAGATGCCATCAGGCCTAATGAGAGTGCAGGTGTTTGTTTATTTATTTATTGTGCTTGCTTGTTTGTCTGTTTGTTTGTGTGCTGGTGGCTAGGCCCCAGAGGTTCCTGTTATCACCCATAACAACTGTCACAAACATGGTGCAGATGTGAGGGTGTGCCGAGTTTCTGGCTTCTGGTTTCTGGTCCTCTGTGCAGGGATTGGTGCTTGGATCCCTGAAGCATGTGTTTTTGTGATTGTGCTAATGTGTGTGGGTATGTGTTTGGATGCCTGTGTGTGTTGGTATGCATGTGTGTGTGTTGGTATGCATTTGTGTGTGTGTGTGTGTGTGTGTGTGTGTGTGTGTGTGTGTGTGTGTGTGTGTGTGTGTGTGCCTGTGCATCCATGCGTGTGTGTGCGGGTCTGTTGGTGTGTGTGTGTATGTGTGTGCATGTGTGTGCATGTGTGTGTGTGTGTGCGTGCGTGTGTGTGTGTGTGTGTGTGTGTGTGTGTGTGTGTGTGTGTGTTCTGCTTGTGTATGGATTGCCATGCGTGAGCTGTGGGGTGTGTGGTGAGCTGTTTCCTGTGCCTGTTGGCAGAGTGCTGCAGCAGATTGTTGTTATCGCGCCCGCTGTCCGCAGCCAGCATTCGTGGCATGTAGTATTTTTATCACCAGCCACCCAGCCCTCTCTCATCCCCTCTCTCCTCTTTTCTCATCTCTCCTCCCCTCTCTCCTCTTTTCTCCTCATCTCAACTCTTTTCTCCTCATCTCTCCTCTCCCCTGTTCGCTCCTTCTCCTCTCATTTCTCCTTTCCTCTCCTCCCCTCTCCCCTCCTCATCTCTCCTCTCCCCTCCTACCCCTCCTCTCCTCATTTCTCCTCTCATCTCCTCTCCGCAACTTCCCCTCTCCACTCTCCTCTCCTCCCTTCTCTTCCCCTCTCCTCCTCTACTCTCCTCTCATACCTTCTTCCACTCTTCTCTCTCCTCCCTTCTGTTCTGTTCTCTCCTCTCTCCTAGATTCCCCCTCCTCTCATCCTCCTCCTCTCCACTCCCCTTTCTTCTTCCTATCCTCTCCTCTTCTTCCACTCCTCTCCTCCTCCAGTCCTCTTCGTCCTCTCGTCCTCTCCTCTCCTCATGTTTGCGTTCCTCTCCTCTTCCACTCCTCCTCTCCTCATTCACTGCTCTTTATGCGCTCCGAGTCCTGTGGGGGTCCCATGT
>NC_085017.1:836084-841817 GCF_963854185.1 Sardina pilchardus | reverse complement strand
ACAACGTGTTGCATTCCACAGATTAGAACTCGCTGGGGGTGGGGAGAGAGATGGGGAAGAGAAGGAGGGAAAGAGAGAAGTGGAGGAGGATAGACAGACAAGAGGAGAAGAGGGCAGAAAAGGGTAAGAGGAGAGATGGAGGGAATGGTGTGAGGATAAAGAAAAGAGGAATGGGGGAGGAGTGGAGAAAAAAAATGAGAGAAAAAGGGAAGAATGAGAGAAGAGAATCATGAGAAAGAGAGAGAGAGGAGGACAGAATGTGACCAGCCTGTCGTGGGATACTACCGTTGTATGATGGTCATGCTCATAAGCAGCCTTCCAAGCTTGACATTGTTGGTGTTAGATGGCCATGCAGGTTTGCTAGAATGACCAACAGAAGCAGGCATGGCCAGTTAGACCAGCAATGTAAGACCAGCAACACCAGTTGAAATGACCAGCTTGAGGTGGAACGACAGCAAAAGCAGCTGAATTACCATCGTAAACTGGCTAATCCAACTGAAGGTATGTTTTCACAAGAGTGGAGGGAAGGGGGTGAGGAGAAAGAAGAGAGGAATGGGGGAGGGTCGGGAGTGGAGACAAAAATAAAATGACAGAAGAAGACAATCATACAGAGAGAGAGAAAGAGAGAGAGAAAGAGAGGAGGAGCAACAGAGAGAATAAGAGGAGGATGGACAGAAGTGACACTAGACTAAAGGCACCCTGAGAAAAGGAGGTTAAGTTAAGCCTTCTTCTAGTCTAGCGGAGCCAAATGTCTATTACAACATAGTGACATTCAATACAGTACGTTCAGAACCACCCTGCACTATTTCAGCATTCTTAAATTCTACACATTCCATTCAACTCAACATTCAGAATCAAAAAACCTTCCTCAAAGAGCTTGTTTGTTGCAAACAGGTATACTACAGTGATTCTCCAACATTAAACTATGGCAGCTGGAGACCTTTTTTAAAACATAGGACATGACTGAGCTCAAGACAACACATTCAAGACAACACCAAGGCTGCATACATTTGCATTACAAGCATTTACATGTAGTGTGTGCTGTAAGCTATCATGTGAATATGCTAACTGTATTGATGTTTAAAAGTGCCCTAGAAGTACAGGAACAGGATATTGCATAGTGTGTGTGTGTGTGTGTGTGTGTGTGTGTGTGTGTGTGTGTGTGTGTGTGTGTGTGTGTGTGTGTGTGTGTGTGTGTGTGTGAGTGAGAGAGAGAGAGAGAGAGAGGCATGTGAATATCGGTCATGGGCTGTGGCCTTGCAAATGAAATCAGCAGGTATATACATCATGTCATGCCTATGGTTGACTGAGTCATGTGTGTGCTACTGTATGCTCTAAGTCTACAGTAGGTGTTATGTGTATGCTAATGCATGCTAATGCATCGTGTGTGTGTGTGTGTGTGTGTGTGTGTGTGTGTGTGTGTGTGTGTGTGCAGTCCCTGAAAACTTGAAAAGGGTGAGAGGTGCATTCGGCCTTAGTGAAATGTAGCATGAAATAGCTGTTAATTGCTGTATGTAAACGTCTCCCATGTCTCTCCACATCTGAAATCACTATGATAGCGCTACGCTTACAGTGAAATGGCACGCTTGGTTAGCAGCTCATTATTCAACTGAGTCGGTGTCCAATAGGCTGTGAAATGCAGTCGCCTGGTAAAGCTCTGAAGAGAGAACGTGCTTGCTAATTCATTAAAGTCTGCTGACAGCAGCGGGAAATTAATAGCCAAGCAAATTTATCACGAGACACATGCACATCCAAACATTTCCACAGGCCTTACAGCTCAGAAAAGACCCAGTCCATGTCTGTGAAAATTGGGTGGTTTGAATCAGTAGGCTATGCATTAGGGAAAGTGAAGTGAAAGGAGGATTTCCCCCCACCCCCCCACCTCCCCCAACATTCTAAGGGGCCATGGAGCATTTAGAACCAGCTCCTTGCACGAATATCCGTGTTGGGCACGAGCTCTCATGCGCGTACATGTTGGTGGACGAATACCTATCCGGCGGCTACAGCCAATCGTTACTCGGGACTCCACTCGGACTCAGGTGTGCATTCCCGAGCAACTTTTACTTCTTCTTGTTACGTGGCAAGCAATTATGTACATTATCGCCACCCTCTGAACTGGATGATGACTCTCTTTTTACAGAATTTCCAATAAAAATCAATGTAGGTCCATGCGTCATTTCCAGCTTTGGAACTTTGCGCATAGTCAGAGCTGACTGACGCTGGATCAGAGCTCCAGTGTTCAATATGGCGTTGAACAAAAGTCATCGAAAAGGAACATGTATGATCCATAGTGGTGCACAAGCCCATCTTGTGAAAAATAAATAAAAAATAAACGTGACCATAAACCATAATCCGACCCGACCTGTAGATTTTGTGAACCGTGCCACCCCTAATTTCGGTCGTTGTTTTTACCTTACTGTGAGCCTATGCAGCCTACTTCCAAAACTCCAAAGATGTTGTCAGATTTTGTTCTGAGGACACAAGTTGCCAACACTCAAGAACAGTTTGTGATGTGTTAATCAATTAAATTTCCAACAATTTCACAACAGCTAATTCTGGAGTACGCTATATCAACTAGCCCGCTTGCTTGCGAGACTCAGCTGTGAAGGCTGCACCGGTTTCCTTATTTGGGTTTTGGGTTGCCAATTGAAAGTAAGGGATTGTGTATGTCAGAGAATGTCTAAAGGTGCTTCTCAACATGGCTCCCTGATCCTCGATGCTCGATCGTCGAGGGGCGCTCCCACTGATCTATAACTAACACTGGATAGACGATCCCATTGCTTCGCCCCATCATTCTTTATGTAGATCAGTGAGGATCGAGGCCCGAGGAGCAAGGGAGGATGTATAAAGCCCAAATGAGAGGCACCCTAATAGGGGGAGAACCACCACTCTGTAAATACTTCAGCATGGTACTGCAACTAGAGGGCGATTGCAAGCAAGTGGAGAATGAATAGTGAATGGAGTTTCTTCTAAAATCCACTTTTCTTTGGATATCATTTTTTTGTGCAGAAATCGGAATATTGCATGCACACGGCTGAGTATTAGATTTTTTAAGTCCCTTAATTGTTCTAAAAAGCCTTTCAAACGTGTCAATGACGTCATTCATTAGCAGGATGCTAGTGTGTTATGGGCAACAATGACCAAGCCTGTGAGAAACCAAAGGGCCATAAGTAATTGTTCATTCAACTTTCGACCTATAATCCATATTGAGCTTGCAGAAACTAAAATCCAATCTTCGATTTTTCAATGACAATCAGGTGAAACAGACCAATTTAGCTGTCTAGCCCCATAGACCTGAGGAAGATCCCACTTGAGGATCGAAACGTTGCCTTTATATATTAAAATAAAAAATGTTGGAGCTTATACCCAGTGTGCGGACCAATCAATCACATAGCCCCATAGACCCCCATTGTTTTTGCACTGGATCGCGATCGCCCCTAGTGGAACTGCAACAGATTGCAGGTAAAATGTCATTACAACGAAGTTACAATAGGGAGTGAACTGGCTCTCCCTAAATGGGCTCTGTGTATGTGTAGGGTGTATTTCATACACAATATGGCAACCTGGTAGATGTCAGACTAATAGAAAATTAATGGATCAGTGATTTTCGAATGACGTATGATGGCCATGCAAATTGCGAGAGTTTTCCGGGAGCAAAAACAAATATGAGAGAAACCAAGGGAAAACGGGAGTTTTGGCCATAGGTTTTGGCAGGTAGGCTACTACTGTATGCTCTAGCCTTCCACCTCGACGTCTCATTATGTAACACCTCTTCCTCTCCGTTTTTGGTGATTTGGTGAACTGAAACAGCGCCACCTATAGGCCTGGAATATGAAGTGGCGTGTTGAGTCGTATTGAGATGGATCCGTTGGGAC
Organism: Sardina pilchardus; assembly: GCF_963854185.1. Lineage (NCBI taxonomy): Eukaryota > Metazoa > Chordata > Actinopteri > Clupeiformes > Clupeidae > Sardina > Sardina pilchardus. Next base: position 837,942 of record NC_085017.1, on the reverse strand, counting down.
GTAAATATTCTTGAAACGATGCCAAGGAAAACGGAGGGAGAAAAGATAATTTTGGTACGTGTGGACGTGGCCTAAATCAATTGTATGCACCATACAGTATGAAGCAACATAATGCACCATTTGAAAGAGAGAGACACTGGGAATTCATACACGATAACTTTTTTCATTTACAATCCCTCCTCGCCCTCCTCCAATGTATATCCTTAGCAATACGTAAATGCAGCATATTGGGTCTTGAAATATCCACAAGAATCCATAGAAATAGAATATTCATGTTGTTTTATCCAAAATAAATTGTGCAGATGTATCGTCCATCTGATACAAACCCATTGAGCATTGAGCAAAACCAATATTCACACCTCTGTAACTGTGTGCCAGTACATAACACATTCATTCTGACTGTTTCCTAAGAAACTACAGAATCTCAGCTTCCCAAAGACGTCAAACAATTGATGGTAGGCCAAAATAGGTGAGAACAGTGGCCTCTGAAGTAGGCACAGTGCTCTGTCGGGGCAAAAGCTGAGAAATGACCCATCCCAGCTGAAGTTGAGAGATCTGCTGAATGTGCCAAGCATGCAGGATTCTTCACAGGCACCAATGCTGCACTGAGACAAGTCTAATGGCGTCTTAATTAGACAGGGAAGGAGAGACGACTGTTTGAACAACATCCAGTGTGTGTGTGTGTGTGTGTGTGTGTGTGTGTGTGTGTGTGTGTGCGTGTGTGTGTCTGTGCGTGTGAGCGTGTGCGCGTTAAAGAGTACTGCAGTGCTGATCGAGACAAACGAGAAAGGAGAGTCCCCCGGGACTATACCTCAGCCACTTCCCATTTGTGTTTGTGTGTGTGCATGTGTGTGTGTGCCTGTGTGTGTGTGTGTGTGTGTGTGTGTGTGTGTGTGTGTGTCTTTTAAAGATCAGAATGATGTAGTGCTGATCGAGACAAATGAGAGTTCCCCAGGGACTACACCTCTGCGTGTGTGTGTGTGTGTGTGGGGGGGGGGGGGGGGGTGTTAAAGATCAGAATTATGTAATGCTGATTGAGACAAACAAGTGTGTGCGTGTGTGTGTAAAATATCACGCTGATCATTTGGTGCTGATTGAGACAGAGCAAGAGTTCATTCCACAGGAGGAGGTCATAACACACACACACACACACACACACACACACACACACACACACACACACACACACAATCTGTTTAAAGGGAATCCATTAGGCGCCACAGGGCTAAATTACATGGCCACTTCACATGGTAATGGATCACAATGGTTTTGGTGCCATTAAGTGGCCACTATGTGTGTGTGTGTGTGTGTGTGTGTGTGTGTGTGAGAGAGAGAGAGAGAGTGTGTGTGTGTGTGTGTGTGTGTGTGTGTGTGTGTGTGGATGATGGTTTACCACAATGAGTTTCTCTTTTTCTTCTGTTCATCTTGACCAAAAAATGAGTTGGCTTGTGAGCAGAGTCAGAGGGAGAATGAGTGTGGGGGAGGGTGGCTCTGGGCCAGCAGATACCACTGTTGAGCCTTCTGGAGCTGTTATGGGCCTAATTCAATGGAACACTGATAAACACTGATGAAGCAATAACAAACTAGAAATGCACTCCGAGAGTGCAGACCTCCACCAAGTGCCTCCTGGATCCAGACGGTGATCCGGATCACTCCCAACATTTTCATTCCGTTTCTTCTTTGGGTAATTTCAGACCTTTCCTGAAAATTTCATTGAATTCCGTCTACAACTTTTTGAGTTATCTAGCCAACAGACAGACAGACAAACAAACAAACCCCGATGAAAACATAGCCTCTTTGGCGGAGGTAATCAGTGATAAAATCAGTTTAATGATTTTATTTACAGTTCATTTTCGAT
>NC_085017.1:751084-831084 GCF_963854185.1 Sardina pilchardus | reverse complement strand
AGACCAAGAAGAATGAGGAAGAAAGAGAGGGAGATAGAGGAAGAAAGACAAAGAGAGACATACTGTAGAAAGAAAAAGAGAGAAAGGGATAGGGATAGGCCGTGAGCAGAGAGGGAGAGAGAGGGGTGGAGATTGGAAGAGAGAGAGGGATAGGGATAAACCGTGAGCAGAAGGTGAGAGAGAGAGAGAGGGGAGGGTGGAGATTGGAAGAGAGAGAGGGATATGGATAAACCGTGAGCAGAGGGTGTGGGAGAGAGGGAGAGAGAGAGAGAGAGAGAAAGAGAGGGGTGGAGATTGGAAGAGAGAGAAACTGTGTGAGCCAGGTTCTCAGCCTGGGCTTTGGACAGGAAGCAGGCCTGATATCCGGCATTCAACGTTGGGATCCCTGGGGGTATGTGTGTGTGTGTGCGTGTGTGTGTTTTAGGTGAGTTTTTAGGTGAGTATATGTGTGTTTGTGTGTTTATGTGAGTGTGTGTTTATGTATGTTTGTGTTTATGTATGTGTGTGTGTTTGTGTGTGTGTGAGTGTGTGTTTATGTACAGTGTGTGTGTGTGTGTGTGTGTGTGTGTGTGTGTGTGTGTGTGTGTGTTTATGTGAGTGTGTGTTGATGTTTGTGTGTATACAGTATGCATGTATGTGTGTGTGTGTGTGTGTGTGTGAGAGAGAGAGAGAGAGAGAGAGGTGAGTGTGCCAGAATCTCATTGAACTGAGTGCTAATAGTACTTTGGCTGCTACTGACCCTGCTGCTGCCGCCGGGTGGAAAGTGGTAGTGCGGTCACATGACTGGCAGGATATGACATCACGGGACTCTCCGAGGCTTCTGTTGTTGCTGCAGTGTATGGGGCCCCCTAAGAGAGTGTCCAGATCTCTCACACTCTCACCGCCCTGATGTCTTGCTAATAGGGACGGACTGGCATTGACCGAGCTGACCCCCCCTTTCATCCTTCCTGGGAATCTGAATCAGATATCTGTCAGTTTGTGTTTAATGTAATATCATAAGTGTGACATAAAGATTCAGTGCGTATGAGTTGTGCATTAGTGCAGTGATTTTGGCACCGGGGCTTGTGTTTTCATGGGCTTCTAAAACGGGAGTTCTGGACGGGATGGTTTCTGATGACCGGTTCTTTTCTTCTTGGGTCTCACGCTAATCAAATTACCTCTCTTCTGGGGGCACAGTGCTACGTGCTGTTCCTTCCCCTGCCAAACTCTTCTTCTGTGACTCTTTCTCTCTCGCTCTCTCTTTCCATCCACCCTCCCCCCTCTCGCTTTCTCCCTCCACCCCACCTCTCGCCCTCTCTCATTCTCTCTCTCTACTGTCTATAAGGAGGAGAGGAGCATCCTTTCTTTTTTCGATCTCCTCTTTATTTGAAGAATTTGGCTCCAAAACGCTAAGTCCTCTATTTTTTATTTTTTTTTTACATTTTGTTTTCCAGCTAATTTCACTGCAGATGTAATTCGGATTTGATTCATCTTTACTCAATCAAAACAGCAATGTTATTTGTCGATATTACCTGAAATACACAATTAAATAACATGACTGATTCATGTTTCTAAAAATGGAGATAGTGTTTTGGACTCTTCATGCATTCATCCACTTTAGACTTTCATCTCATATCTAGACATGCCCATTCACAGTGTGCTTTGACAAAACGAATGGTAACCTTATAGCAAATACTGGATACTGCAAAACCTTAAGACCTTTTGTGTTTGTCATGTGTGAAATCATTCTCGAAATAAAAAATATTAGGTTTGAGAAGGATCTGTGTAGCCTGCCAGGTTGGAAAGGGAGTTATTCTGTGGAGTTTGACTGTGGTAGTCTCAATCAAGTGAAAGAATTAAATTGGCACATTCTTCATGCCATAGTTTGCTTCCAATATTACAAGCTGAAGATTACTAGCTGCAACAGAGCTTCATGCTGTGCCAAAGTGTCTAACGTATTTATTTTATTATACTGTAGATTTATGCTGTAGTTGCTGTTGTAGTCTGCTGTAAGTAGTGGTTATTTAAGTAGGTTGGAGCTGGAACACACTGTGTTGAGGTACGCAGTACCAACTTGTCTTGCTTACTGACTTACTAGCTGGCTGGCTCATATACTGTGATGGGTCTATTGACTACAAATGGGCTCTAATAAGACACAGATGTGTCAGCAGTGTGTGTGTGTGTGTGTGTGTGTGTGTGTGTGTGTATGTATGCATGTGTGTGTAAGAGAGAGAGAGTGTGTGTGTGTGTGTGTGTGTGTGTATGTATACATGCAGTGCAAAGCCAGCTCATTACCTCCCCTCCTCCGTACACACACACACACACACACGGCCCCTTCAGTGCCAGGGGCCATGTGCAGAATCTGTGTACGGCTGCTCTTTTTCATTAGTGAGCCCGCTGCAAGCCTCCGCACGGAGCAGAGCAAGCGCCCCGGTGTTGCTTGCCCACTCCAGCTTGTTGCATCAGCTGGGCCGCTTGTTGACTGGTGAGAGAGGAAGAGGAAGATGAAGAAGAAGAGGAGCAGAACTAAGAGCCTATGTGGCCCAGAACAGGGCCAGAATAGAGCCAGATTCATTCTCAGAGCCGTCCAGTGTGGCTGTGAAACAAATTGTAGTGTATGGTCTTGTGTTTATGTCGTCTCACAAATAAAACCCAACAGCATCAACTGAGCTGCTTGATGAGGAGCGGAGAGGAGAGGAGAGGAGAGGAGAGGAGAGGAGAGGAGAGGAGAGGAGAGGAGAGGAGAGGAGAGGAGAGGAGAGGAGAGGAGACGAGAGGAGAGGAGAGGAGAGGAGAGGAGAGGAGACGAGAGGAGAGGAGACGAGAGGAGAGGAGAGGAGACGAGAGGAGAGGAGACGAGAGGAGAGGAGAGCCACGTGATGGAAATGAAGCCGGACAGCGGCTGGACTTTGGGCGGGATGTGGGCCACAACTGGGCCGGCTCAGAGCCAGAGCTGTTCTCAGAGCCATCGAGTCCAACACCCACTCCCCCCTCCCCCCATACATACTATACACCCCATCTGAGGGATGAGGGTTATGTACTGTAGACTGTTGGTCCTCTGAGAAGATTAACCATTGAATTGCTCCATCAAATCTCAGCCAATTAAGACTCGGCAGAGAAGTGTTCTCAGACAACCAATGTTTGTTTGTTTGTTTGTTTGTTTGTTTATCTATTTTGTTATTTTCTTCTTCTGTTCATGGATCAAAGTGAAGCAGCAGGGGTACTGTACCATATCCCTGTGTGTGTGTGTGTTTGTGTGTTGTAAGGTATCTCGGTGGGCACGCTGTGGTAGTGTGTATGGTGCTCTCTGGCGGGCCGCTTGTGCTGGTTACAGCACTCTGCATGGGCAGCCGTGGTGCAGCTCCTGAGTTGCGTCAGCCCTGCCAGCTCTCGCCCGCGCCGCGCGCCTAATGTGCTGATTCAAACGTCTCAGGCCGCTCAGACGCCATCGCTCCTTAATTAGCTCTGCTAAGCAGTTTATCACCCTCACCATTCAAAACACACACACACACACACACACACACACACACACACCATATTAAATTGTGGGTACGTACATATACATGTCATGAACACACACAAGCACACAAACACACCCCTCCATAGACTGTGTGTGTAGTCACTCATTATTATTGATGTGCTTTTACAGCAAAGATGAAAAAAATCATTTGCAGGTGTGCAAAAACAAATAATAATACTGACAAGATGTGTTTACTACACACACACACACACACACACACCTCCACCTCTATGATGAGATGGCCTCAATATTTGTACACAGCTTTCATGTGCAAAAGCTGTCAGGGAAACAGCTGTTAAAGAGAACAAACACAACACTTCTCTTTAAAAGACAATTATTTATAGCATAGGAGGTCACAGAGTCACACACACAAACACACACAAGCAAGCACGCACGCACGCACGCACGCACGCACACACGCACACACACACACAATGTCATCACAGACAAACAAAATATCCCCCAAAATAAGCCTCAATATTTATACTAAATTTAAACTTCAAAAAGTAAATTTATGCAGGAGATATACTTGGTATTCATTACTCTGAGAGGTTGCTGTTTGACTTTGCGGTGAGTGTGTGAGTGCTTTGAGAAAAGTGTGGGGCTGGGCGGGGGGGCACTAGCTCATTTATTTATTGACGTGGCTACATATCAGGACGTCTGCGTAAATTGGCTGTGTCAGAGAAGATGAAATATATCTGATTGTTTGTTATTGGTGTGTATGCCTGGGGAGGATGAGGAGAGTAGGGCTGAGTGGCACTTAATCATGTACTGCTTGCTTTCGGTCTTCATCTTCAACTCACTAGAGGTCGATTTGGGCCTGAACAACAATAAGCTTTACTTAATGGCTGTATGTTTCTGTGCTGATTTCAATTTAAATGTAGCTGTTTTTCATAAAAAAAAATGAAGCTTGTTTACATAAAATTGTCTCAAAATATCAGATAAATGAATAAAAATAAGACATGCACTCTAACAAGTGTAAGATTGAGACACAATAAAAACAATTTAATGGAATCCATTCAATGGGAACACACACACACATACACAGAGAGAGAGAGAGAGACACACACACACACACACACACACACACACACACACACTCAGCTCAGAAGAAAACATTTGTAAAACAAACAACTGTACCGGCAAACAAGCAAGTCAAAACAGAGGAAATCAGCTGAAGTGAAGAGCTAAGCACACACAAAAAGCACATCTCAATACAAACAACAACAACAGTCTCATCCATGAAAACAAGTGAGTCAGTGAACCCAGTGCAGGGAAATAAGACCAGGATGCACGAGACTTGGCTTGGGCTGGCATCCTGTTGGAGGATAGATACTTTTGGAAATTCATCTTGCACCATACATACAGCTCATGCACAGCTACATACAGCTCATGCACAGCTACACACACAAACACACACATACACATACATAAACAGGGATGTACTGTATGAGACTGGCTTGGACTGGCACCTTGTTGGAGGATGCACACACACACACACACACACACACACACACACACACTAACACAAAAAACCTACACACAAACACGCATGCACACACACACACACACACACACACACACAATAAAAACCTACACACAAACACACACGCACACACACACTGAGGCAGGTACATACACACACACACACACTCACACACACTGTAAACAGGGGTGCATGTCAATGGCTTGGGCCGGTATCCTTTGTGAGAACAGGGCTTCAAGGCACACTAGATCAGGGAGCTGCATGACGACTAACGACTTAGCATCACCCAAATCTCCCCAAACACGTACACACAAACACACACACATGCACGCACACCCATAAACAGATACTTATACACACGGCACACACACACACACAGACACTTATACACATATCACACACACACACACACACACACACACACACACACACACACACACACACATTCATAAACAGATACTTATACACGCAGAACATACACACACACACACACACACACAAAGAGGGTGGGGTGTTTGTGGGGAGAGAGGGTGCTGATGGGAAGGCTTATCTGTTCTCTGGCGACGCTCACGTTGACTGACGCTGCCACCGCTGTGCCACTCTAGGAGCTTAGTCTCTGTGCCAAGCAGCACTTCAGCTTCAAAATAGTTTTTCGCTTTTTTATGTTGTGAGTGTGCGTGTGTGTGCAGCTTTTGTGTGCAAACACTCAGTGGGGAATGAGGAGGGGATTGAAAGGCTGTCGGCTCTCTGGAGCCAAGTCTCTTATACTGTGGTCTTTTTCACCGAGATTGCTCCTCTGAGTGCGCACACACACACACACACACAGTCAAATACATGAACGAAAGAGAGACATTTCGGCAACTTTTATTCTTTCTCTCTTCATCCAGAGGGCCAAGGAGGTGTGTGTCATGCTTCACATTGCATCTTGCGTCAGACGAGACCAGAAGTGCCAAAAAAGAGCACCCCTGCTCCACCTCTACCCCACCCCCATCCCCCATCCCAGCCCGCACCACCCCAAAACCTCCACCCCTAAGCTGCAGGGGAACCGAGTTCACCCTGAATCGGCTCGACATGATTGGCTGGGCTGTGCCTTTGAGAACGTCCTCTGCTGCTAATGGGCACGGATGGCATTGGTTGCGGGTGCCCTTCGGGCAGTGTGGGGTGGTGTGGGGGTGGGGGTGCTGGTGCCAAGGTACACAGATTAATTAAAAACAAATATCTTATGCGGCTTGAAGTCTGTGCAGCTGCAGCAGCCGTGTCAGGAACGCTTGTGTGTTGGCGCCAGCAATCTTATTCTATTGCTCTCTCTCTTTCATTCTCTCTTTCCCTCTCTCTCTCTCTCGCTCTGTCACTTTGTTGTTTACCTCTCCCTGGCTTAGCTCTGTCTGTGTAGAAACACCAGCCAGCTCACCCCAACCCAAACAGTTGTGGTTAGAACCTGGCTCTTCATCACACCCATCACATTAAGGTCTTTTTCCTCCTGCTACCTCAGTGGGGAGAATGCACAGCACAGCACAGCACAGCACAGCACAGCACAGCAAGGCTGATAAGGGTTGTTTTTAATCTGTTTCTAACACATTCCATCCAATCCTGCTCCCTCCTCCTCCTCCTCAGACAGACAGACAGACAGAGGTAGAAGCCGGTTTTGCTTAAAGACTTGTTCCCTCTTTGTCCTCTCCCTCTCAAAAGGCCGGCGCCCACTGGACATGGCGTTAAGCAATGTGGGCATGACCCTGTGCGGCTGCCGCGCGTCAGATACTTCTATTGGGCTTTGCTCCGTTAAAAACAATGGAGTTCTAATTATTTTCTTGTCGTGTCTCGCTGCATACGTGTCCGGTGTGCGCCGGCTTTTATTCGCATTCTTTCTCTTTAATTCTCGTTCTGTGTCCTGTTGTTTCTATCTCTTTTCTCCTTTTAGTCATTCTCTCTCTCAATTCTCCCTCCCTGTCCACCTTTCCCTCCTTCCTTGTCCACTCTCCTCCTTTTTTCTCTTTCCCTCTCTCCTCCTCTCCTTCTCTCTCTGTCTCTCTCTCTGCCGGGAGCAGGAGGTTGTTCTCTTAACACATTCCACAGCAGCCTGGACCCAAAGGTCCGGTCATTGCAATCCCTCATCATGTGTATGTATGAGAGAGAGAGGGGGGGGGGGATGGAGAGAGAAAGAGAGAGAGATGGAGAGAGAGAGCTTGTAAAAAAGAAAGAGAGAGGCAGCTTGTGTAAGAGAGTAGGGGAATACACGGAAAGGGGCATGTATGTGAGGGAGAGATAGAAAGAGGGGGAGGGTGTGTGTGTGTGTGCGTGTGTGTGTGTGTTTGTAAGAGGAGTGGGGGCCCAAAGCGATTTTCCCTGGTGTGATTGTTCTTCTCTGGTCCGTCCACTATAGTTTTATAGCACGCCAGGACCAGGGCAGAGCAAAGCCATCTAGTAATAGATGAGGGTCCCGCGAGCACCGTGCCAGTCGATAGTAGCAGGGCCATTATCAATATGAAACAGATGAGGCCCCTCACAGCCCACCCTGGGGCCACAGCGGGCTACTCAGCATGCAGAGTGGAGACGAGAGGGGGAAAGCTCCTCCTGAAGCCTCGTCTGGGATGGATGAACGAGGGGTAAGGTGGGGGTGAAGTGGGTGGGTTGGGTTGGTAATGAAATTCCACACACTTAAGGGAATAGGTTGAACTTTGGCTACTTATAGTGCGCAACGAGCGGAAGGTCAGATATAGCTGGCATTTCTCAACGCCGTCGCCGTCCGTCCCCCTCATGCTAGTGTCCTGATTCAGCTGAATTTCATCTCACAAAGGCCAGATCGCTGCACTAATAATACCCAGCGCCTGACACTATCTCCTGGCCGACGCGTGGAGATAGAGGGAGGTGGCTGTGAAGCACAGTTCTTCCTCCAGCTGATAATTGAGGCGTTTTTGCTGGTAATTGCTGCCTGGTGTGAGTTGTTTTTCCTCAGCCTCGCTGACAGCCATTAGTGCCCATTTCCCGCCATGTCTGGCCACATAGACACGCACACACTCTCAAGTAGATGCCTCCCTAGATAGTCCACAACCACATGTTTAGTAAGATACCTTAAAGGAGTCATAGAACGCATTTTTTGACCATTACAAATTGATCTTTGAGCCTAAATAATGTCATATGTAAATTTGTGGGGCTGAAAACGCCCCAGGAGCACTGCTAGATCGCCTAATACACGGTCATAATAAGCCTTGCAATGAAACAGTTTGTTTTTCCCGCCCACTCAGCAAGTTCATGAATATTCAAATGAGATGCGCGCTGATTGGTCTATTGGCCGATATGTCCTGAAAGTTGATTGGCTCAATCCACCGGTCTGAAGCTAGAGCAAAGTGAAACTACGTTTACTGCTGGTAAATAAAGCCAAAGTCTTTGATAAAGCTATCAACAATGGATTTAAATAAGGAATACAGCCGTACATGTATAAACCGAGTCAGAAGAAGGTTCTGACGAAGATGAAGTGCAGCAGATTCCCCAACAGAATGAATGTGTTAGATTGGTAAGTTTTATCAGTACATTTCTTAGTATAGTAACTCTCCAAAGTTAGCTGTAATAACGCTAGCATTACAACGTCTCTGCCATAGACCACATATCTAGATACTAGCATCGTAAGAGCAGTTTAACAAGAATTATTAATCGAAGGTATGCAAATGAGAGGGGCCGAGGGGTGTATCTAAAGGGGGATGGGCGCCTATTACGTGTTATCTGAGCTCTGTTCAGATTGGAGCATTTCAACACGGCTGTTTCTATTTCCCAATTTGCATACGAAAGCAGGCGGGGGACGCGGTAAAGTCTTTGGTGTTGTCCTTTGGACACTGCTCGCAGCCTAAATTCAACAGTAACAAGGTGAATGTGGTTTTGAATTCTAGGACTCCTTTAAAACCAACCAGACGTTTCACAATATGACAATGGACCAATCAGACGTTTGATGTGATATGACCTAACAATAACCTGATGCGCGTCCATTTCCTAGAATCAGTTTCATGTTCAGCATCACAGTCTAGGACCAATCGACCAATCAAATGTTTATTATCACACTCTAGAATCAATCAGATATACAGAATCAAACAGCTGTAGACGCTCATTACTTCCCCAAAGACTTGACTTTAGAAAATGTTTCCGCTATTCAGAGTAACCAATAAGAAAATTGTCGTTCAACTACTCACTGGCTCCCTCAACCAAACAAAATCCTGTTTTTCGCGGAGGCCTGAATGTTCCCCTTGATTATATCACTCACTACACTACACTAATTACTCTATTGGAGTTAAGCAACTTTTTTACCCTCACTAAAACAGAGGTGATGGTGACAGGTTTACAGGTTGTGGAAACCAGCCTGGCTGCGCCGGTAAACGTTTTTGGACGAAGCTGTACGGCCCGTGACGTCGGACTTAACAACCGGATATGTTTGTTGACACTCCAGAACCAATCAGTGCCTGACATTCACACTGAGTGCCAATGAATGTGCACAGTTCACCGGGTTTCCTTTCAGTCCCTTAGATGAGGCCTCCTGTGTTTACAGACTGTGTTTGGTGTGTGTGTGTGTGTGTGTGTGTGTGTAAGTCTCTGTCTCTGTGTGTGTGTGTGTGTGTGTGTGTGTGTGCGTGAACGCATGTTTGTTTGCCTGTGTGTGTGTGTGAGAGTGTGTGAGAGAGAGAGAGAGAGAGAGAGAGAGAGAGAGAGTGTGTTTGTGTGAGTGTGGGTGATGCCAAAACCACGTGTTGACCCAGTCCTTCAGCTGGTACCTATTTCCTCTCCCCTGTTTCTCCCTGTCTCCCTTCATCCACAGAGAGAGAGGGATAGAGAGAGTGAAATATATTAAGGGAGTGATAGGGTGAGAGGTAGAAGGGTGGAGTAAAAGACAAAAAATAGACAAGATGAGACAGAGAGAGAGAGAGAGAATGAGGAGGAAAGATGAAAGAGTGTGTGAGAGAGAGGCAGGAACAGATAGAAAGAGAGAGAGAGAGAGACGGAGACAGATTGGCTATCTTCTCCATTAACCCTTCTCTCCTTTCCCTGCCTAGTCAGCAGAGGGTCCTACCAATCTTAACACACACACACACACACACACACGCATACATGCACTCATGTATGCACACACACACACACACACACACACACACACACACTGTTCTACACACCCATCAGCAGAGGGTCCGTGGAGAGGGTCCTTCTAATTTAAACACACACACTCATACGCACACACACACACACACACCGTACTACACACCCGTCAGCAGAGGGTCCGTGGAGAGGCTCCTGCTAATTTTAACACACACACACACACACACACACACACTGTGTTACCCACCCGTCAGCAGAGGGTCCGTGGAGAGGCTCCTGCCAAACAGCCGCATCCCAGTGCTCTCCTGCACCTCTCAGGAGCCGTGCTCAGGGAACAGCCTGCTCTGGCAGCACAAGGGCTCCACGACAGACCTGGCCAGGAAAGAGAACTGTGTGTGTGTGTGTGTGTGTGTGGGAGAGAGACAGACACATACAGAGAGAGAGAGAGTGAGAGAAAGTGTGCATATGTGTGTGTGTGTGTGTGTGTGTGTCTGCTTGTGTTAAGATTGGGTGTGTGCCTGACTGTGTGGTTGTCACCGTCATCGAGCACTCTAGAGGAAAAAGCCTGAGCAGGCCAGGCTGTTAAAGGTTCCCTCCAGATATGTATGTTGTCCTTCCAATTCCCTTCCCAGAAAAAGGGCCTGGGACAGACCCTGAATGTTTTCCCCATTACAGAAAGTTTGACAGAGCACCTTATGCAGTGCACATACACTCTTAAAACTAATGTGTTGTCCCTATCTGGATACAGTGTTAAAAAAAACAATGCAAGTTGTGTTATTTTCAACACTTATTGTGAAACAAATAGAAAAAAGGAAACAACATAAATTGTGTTGTTCATATCTGGACACAGAAATGTGTTAAAAACGATGCAAGTTGTGCTGTTTTCAAAACAATTGTTTTAAGAGAGTAGAAATTATACTTCAATTAGGGTACAAATCCCTGATACAATCATGTATGCAAGGAGTACTTACCCATCATAGTTACTGAATTTGACCAAACAATATTCGATGCTAAATAAGGTGAAGTTTAGTTGGACTGTAGAGTGGTCAGGAAATGGTCATGCTGCTCTGACATTCTCCAACGCAGCAGCACTTTGGCCAGAGGGCTCTACCATAGCAGGGAGGCTACCCTGGGCACGTAACTGAAGCACTTTGTTCGTGACGTGCGAATAGTTTCAGAAGACTGGTCTATTTTCTTATTATGTACGTGCCGCTGTCACATCTGCTGGAGCCAGTTCCACTGATCATAGTGCAGGCTAATTGTTGCAGCAGACGCAATGCGAAGCAAACGCTTCAGTTACACGCCTGGTGTAGCCTCCCTGTAAAAAGAGGGTGACCTCATTTCACCCATCCTACGAATCAGTCCGAGTCCTGTTCCATTTCCTCTTTCCAATTCTTTTTCATCCCTGTTACTTTCCCCAGTGGGGTAACCATCAAACGTTTGTGTAGAGATAGTTTTTGAATGATTTGAATCCATGTGTTCGATCCCGGCCTGAAGCTTTGTGTTGTGATGAAATCCTCGGATTGCCCATTTGGACTGAAGTGCATAAGAGCAGATCAGAGCACACTGACCACCAGTCTACTGCTCCTACACACATCTCCATGTGATTAGGCCTCCTGTCCTTTGGTCTTCTGGGTTCTTTTGGTCTTCTCCCCTTTGACAGCAGAGTTATTTCAGGGCATGAAACAAGTCCAGCCTCCATTTTACATTCACATCAGGCATAAGCTTCTCGAAAAGAGCAAAGGGAAAGAAAGATAGAAGGAAAAGAGGGGGAGAGAGAGAGAGAGAGAGAGAGCAAGAGGGAGAGCACGCATGCTTTGTACAGAGCTGTTTGATCTTTGCTGGCGCGTGGACACCATGCCAACACTGGAGACAGCGCTCGCCACGCACGTTCCAGAGTGTGAGGAGTCGCGGCTGAGAGCAGCTTAGCTTGTCGAGGAGTAAATCACGGCCTCTCGCAGGAGTCTGGAGTCGCAGACAGACTAAAGCCGCAGTCCGACAGAAAGACACTAGCAATGCTGTAGCGATGAAAGCCCACAAAATGTGAATGAAATTCAGCCACTTAGAGTGATCACAGACAACATAAATGTCAGTGACATCAAAACATCATGTAACAGCATTAAACTAATTGTGACTTTTGGGCGGGTAAGCGATGACTATGACGAGCAAATCTGTGTATGCCTGCATGTGGCTTAAGGATCAACTGTGGGTGTGTGGCAAATTCTGAGTGACCACAAATTAGGCAGAAGACTCATTTGGGCTGCTGTAGGAGAAGCATCTTTTTCCATGAGTAAAAACACTTGGCAACACGGTTAAAATGAATATCCTGACTCATCTTATTGCCTCAACTGACTCCAGCAATTTTTCACATAAATCTGTATTTCAAGTCACCAAGCACTGAGTTCTGTGTGAAAAATGGCCGATGTGCCCCTTTAAGTTATGAATAGTGTAGTGTCAAGCTTATTGTAAGTTCATCCCACATAAAGAAATGTTGACATAACACAGACAAAGGACTGCGTTAAATCAAGTCAGCAAGCATCTCTTAAAAGATGAATAGATATAAACAGCATTAATAGCCTGTATTAACTTATTTATTTGTCCCTATTGCTTGGTTCTCCTATTGATGATATAAACACAGTCTCCTTCCCTCTGTAAGAGTATGGCTGGGGTGTCCAGAAGATGAGAGAGTGTTTTGGCTGGGCCCATGTGACAGTAATGGGAGTTATTTAACGCCCCTGCGGCCGAGGCAGCACACTCAGTCCAGCGTTTGTGTTCACTGATGCTGATTAATGACCGCAATAAGGCCAGCTCACGTTAGGTTGTCATCAATGGACTCAGCAGGGGCCATACCTGAGTCACCATCCTCACAGCAGAACCCCCCCCCCCCCACACACACACACACACACACACACACGCACACACTACTTACACACGTCACGGAACACGGCGCGGCCCCGGGGGCTCTACATCACAACGAGCCCTGCTCTCTCTGCTCGCTCACTCACTCACCCGCTCACTCGTCGTCTCGCCCCAGGGGTGTTTGTGGTTGGCGTTCGGTCTCGCCTTGACAGATCTGCGCGAGGCACGCGATGTCTCTTTTATTTTACTTCACTCCCGTGTTTGTTTTTATTTTGCTTTTTGTTTTCATGCTTTCTGTCCCCCCGTGTGACCCTAAAAGGCATCGCTTGCCAAAGACCACACACACGGTCTGTCACATATTCGTCTCTATGGAGACTCTGGCCAGCGCCGGGCCAGAATTGAGTCTCTGCGTTCCTGGCTCTGAGCGGCCAGGGTTCAGTCATTCCTGTTTACGGGAAGATGCTCCATCTTAATGCCGTGCCAATGAGCCTCCTGGGAAAAGGCTACAGACCCACTCACAGCCATTTGATTAATTAAGCTTCCCATTAAAGTCCCCTTAACGCATTAGACAAGATCAATCTGGACGGCGTTTCCTGCATTGCGGTTCTGTCCATCAACCCGCTGTCTGATGGAGACAACATGGAAAAAAGCCTTTGAAACAATATTGCTGCACTTTGTTGCTCCAAATCATCAACATTTTGTGGAGGAAGAGTATCCATCAGTTCCAAACAGTGCTTCAGCTCTTGTGTTAAAGATTTCAACAGGAGATCATCAACATTTTGTAGAGGAATAGTATCCACCAGTTTCACAGTGTTTCAGCTCTTGTGTTAAAGATTTGAACAGGAGATCGATCCTGCACATCATGGACTGTTGCCCCTTGTGTGATGGAGGAGATCTATTTTATGAATTGAGCTCAGGTTGGTGTGGGTGGACACGTGGGTGGAGGTACATGGAGTTCTAGCCAGGGTGTGCTGGCTCCTTAGCTTGTGTCTGCTATCAGATCTGTGGAAGTGTTATGTTTCTTTTTTCCCATGAGCCTCCACGCCTGTTATCCACCCTTCCCTCTTTTTATCACTCACTCTCACTCACTCATTCTTTTTTCATCTCTTTTGAAGGCCCTTGCCCTCTCTAATGCACTACACTATTCTCTCCTTCTGCCTTAACCTCATTTTCACCACACCATTGATCCAATCCTGCCAAACCAAAACAGAGAAGAAATCTCCATCTCCTTCTTCCTCCATCCCTCTTTCTTTCTCTTTTTTCCTCTATCTATGTATCCCTCCCTCCTTCCCCCTAGTGTTGTTTTTGGCGGCCTGTTTTGGTTTTAGTTTTAGTCTAGTCTTTGTGTCAAGCTGTCATTTTAGTTTTTATCAGTTTTAGTCACGTTCATACTCTTTTAGTCTAGTCAAGTTTTAGTCGACTAAAAGTATGAGCATTTTAGTCTTATTTTCGTCTAGTTTTAGTTGACGAAAACTAATGACTTTTAGTCTTGTTTTAGTCAATGAAAATTGGATTTTAGCATCTTTTTATTAATGCAAATCTATTTTAAGGGGTTGTTCCTCCATAGACTGGGTAAGATGTTTTTAGTGGCAGGCACTATAGCACCAGCGAACTCTGAAACTATAGGACTGGATGAAATGTGCAGATTAACGGTCTCCACTGATAAATATCACACTGGCTAACCTGGAAATGAGGTCCTATGTCCAAAATGTGGAACTACCCCTTTAATAGGAAATGATAGCCTACATTTTGGTTAATTTTCATGGATTAAACAATTACAAATATTACAGGTTAGGACATAGGCACTGAACATTGACAGTGGAATCAGGTATGTTACACAGAGTTTGGTCTCCCCCTGTCACCATGAAAGGACTATTTGGAATATTCTGTAGACCTGCTGTTCTTTTTCTGAGAACAATTTAACTTAAAGGGATAATCCGGAGTGAAATGCACTTTAGATCAATTTTTCGGACTATTGGGAGTACATACGTTGAGTTGACACCAAAATCATGTCATTCGGATGTATTTTGAGAAAGTTCGAGCTCACCGTTTTTAGCCAAAACTCGTTAGCCTGGAGGTGACTCGGGCATGTCATTTCGCCGCTACAAAACGCTATTTTTATACCTCTTCTACTGTTCCAAACAACACTACACTTACGTGGTAGTGAGTAGAGGGTCCCTAAAGCCAAACCGAAGTATCCCCACGTCTTTATGTGGTCGGATAGAGAGTCCAGAATGAATTTAATGGAGTCAGTACCTTTCCGGAAATGTCGCTGTTGCAGCTAGCAACGTTTTCACAACACTTTACTAACATTTCCGGAAAGGTACGGACTCGATTAAATTCATTCTGGACTCTCTATCCGACCACATAAAGACGTGCGGATACTTCGGTTTGGCTTTAGGGAACCTCTACTCACTACCACGTAAGTGTAGTGTTGTTTGGAACAGTAGAAGAGGTATAAAAATAGCGTTTTGTAGCGGCGAAAGGACACGCCCCGGTCACTTCCAGGCTAACGAGTTTTGGCTAAAAACGGTGAGCGCGAACTTTCTCAAAATACATCCGAATGACATGATTTTGGTGTCAACTCAACGTATGTACTCCCAATAGTCCGAAAAATTGATCTAAAGTGCATTTCACTCCGGATTATCCCTTTAAGATCAAGTTGTCCTTAGGTTATTGAATGCTGTTAATGTGGATGCTATTTCACCATTAACTAGGTAGTTTAAGCGTGGTTACACACAGTTGTCATCTTAATGCAGTGTTTTGTTAGCCTGGTCCTAACCATCCCATAATACTACCATTTCATTTCGTATTATGGTCTGGCATTTCTTTGCTCTGAAGCGCTTGCAGGAAGCGGGAAGTAACGTCCAGTTCTGGTTTGAATTGATTGGACAGCTCTCACCCAATCGGCGATAGTTACTCATAACAACATAGCGCAGGCGTTTAATGTCATCGTCACGAGCGCCCTCCCCCTTTCGCCCCCACCAACCCGTCTCTTCGTTTATTGGCTGCTTTCTGGAGGGGGGGCGTTCTGTTACAATTCTACCGAGCAGAATGCTCTACAGAGGAGCACGGCCAGACTCGTAGTGGAGGCAATGCTTGGCCGGAAGTACGTGGATGGCTCGCGAGGCTAGTGTTTTGTAGCCTATAAAACGCATTTCGCGTTCATCACTCAGTTTTGGTAGGCTACAGGCCTATGCCTTGAGTGGTCGCTGCCCCTTTAAATGCGTGGGACTTTAAATTACGTTTTAACTCCATGCTGATTTTGTTGATGAACAGCACCGTCTTTGATTCAGTTTTTCTACCGTTTAAATAAACGACACACGCGCACTTGTGTGGTTGGTAAGGAATTGTTTTCAATAGTTTTCTTGCAATTCCCACACAACATTAGATAGCCTACTAAGCCAAGGTTCCATTAAAAATGTGTCTATGATTAGAACTTTGTTGCTGATCGGTGGAATAATGTTATTATTGTAGGGCAGGCTATATGACAGCGCCAGCATCAGCTGGACAGAAGCTTAGGCTACACACTAATCAAATCTGCAGTTGCCTGTTAACATTTTCATCTGAATTAGATCTACATGCGGAGGTGAGAAGTAGCCTAGTGCAAAGTTGAACTGAGAGAGTTGCCAATCTAACGGACTGAACGTAGCCTATATTTCTTAGCTTCTATTAACAGGCCCACGCGAGAAACGCTGGTCCTCATCAGACAATGCAACCTGATGCGCCCCTGAAGTGAGACGCAGGAAACAGAAACACTGCAAAATAATAACACGACTAAACGACACAAAATAATGTTATAACATTCCTGTCCTTCTGGTCTTCGAAAATGAAGAGAGATGTTAGCATGGTTTTTATTTTGTAAACCACATTTAGTCTCATTTTTATTCGTCAACGATATTGCCTTATAAATGTAATTATAGTCATCCTCACATGGCCAGCATTTACGTTGCGTCTCGTCTCGTTATAGTCACGTGAAAAAAGTTCGTTGACGACGATATTTAGTCATAATTTTCGTTGACGAAAGCAACACTACTTCCCCCTCTCTCTTTCTCTCTCATCTGGTCTTTTTCACTCCTTATTATTCTTTCTTTGTCCTTTCTCTTTTCTCATGTGAGTCTGAGCCCTCCCCTAGACACACACACACACACATCCTTCCCCAACCCCCTCACCTCCCCTCCACACACCCCTCTCTGCCTCTTCCAACCACATCAAATACCCTCTGCCATGCTCCGGTGCCTTTAGTGGACTAGTCAGTGTTCCTGGCATACAGCAGCACATTCGGCTCAGTCCCTCAGCACCTTCTCTCTCTCTGTCATTCTCTCCCCATCTGTCTGTGTGTCTATCTAATGCCTCCACAGGTCACTCAAGTTCAGTCTTACCCTGCTTTTTTGTCATAATATCTAATAACATGTAAAAGGGTTTTTTTTATGTGCGTAATTAAAATATCTACTATCATGTAAACTTTGTTGCACTGTAACCATAATGATACTGCTGCCATGTATGGATGTAGGGAGGATTTTTGTTTGTATGGATTCCATGTTGGCTGATTGGCTGATCTGTCTAAATAAAATGTGCACACTCCAATCAGAAAAGGGTCAGGGGAATAGTCCACCCCTTTATAGTGGAGAGTTTTTTGGGTTAAAGGTGGGCTTTAATGGTTGAAAATGTTGTTTGAGGAAGAACTGCCGGCAAAGTTTAACAAAGGCCCTTTGAAGTACGGCAGATAATCAGTCACTTCCTCTCACACCTTTACTCTTCTCCTTCTCTTCTTCTCTCTCTCTCTCTCTGCCTCCCTTCCTCCCTTCTTCCCCTCCTTTCCTACTAGCGCTCATCCCATCTTTCCTAAATGAAATATTAATGTTGAATACAGCAGTACCTTGCATTGGAAACTTGTGTGGGATAAGGGGGGAAGGTGGCACTTCAATGTCAGATTATGTAAATGGGACACTCCTGGCTAATGCTTGTCTGAAGAATTCCTTGAGCCCAAAGCTAAATGTTAATACCAGACACTTCTGTGGAAAATATGAACATGTGTATGTGCGACTGTTTGTGTGTGTGTGTGTGTGTGTGAGAGAGCAAGAGAGAGAGAAAAAGAGACAGTATCCACATATGCTTGAAGAATTGTTTATGAAGAGGAAGCAGCCACAAGTCAAAGGTAAGGGTTGAGAATGGACGTTTCAACGCCGCACTGTGGGAATCCCGCAGGTGCAGGATGTGTAATTACAACTGCAACCGCAGGGGGTCAACATAAGACCGCCATAATAACATGCAGATTCGGCTCATGGCGGAAAAACATGGGAAAAAAACAAAGACACCGCGCTGGTGACAAGAGTCTGGAAATCACCATTGGCATCTCAAGCCCCTTTCACATTCAGAAACGATACATTAGCGTTTAAGAAATAGCGGGTTCAGGGGATTTTGCAATGTGAAAGGTAGACGTGTTTTGGACCCGGGGTTGCTTGAAGCCGGGTTCAGAGGCGAGTTACGGGAGGCGTTGCCTAGCAGCACGTCACATGCAAAGCTGGGCGTGAACAATGACGTCTAACCATCATGCCTTGTCGGAGATAAACACAGCTGTCATGCCGCTACGTGGTTTAGTTTTCAAATGATGGCGGGACACTTGGAGTTGATGCAGCTGGCCTCTTCAGCCATTCATTTGCGAGAAAAGTTAATGGTCATGCTCTTGTACTGTATGTGGATATGTTCAGCATCGGAAGCCGCCGGCAAACATTTGCGAAGAGTATATCAACGCTATGCTGACGAAATGGAGGTAGTCAGACACGAATATGAAGAAGAAGAAGTTATAGCGCGACGACGCAGGGCATAAAGGCGTTTAGCTTTCTCTTTGCGGATCGCTTATGTTTCTGAACGAAGAGTGTGGAAGTTGAACAGGCCTCAAGGGTCGGTGTTTTGGGCCAATGCTAAGAACAATTTCGACGACAACGAGTGGATGAAGCATTTTCGGATGTCGAGGCAAACCTTTGACTTTGTTGTGGGGCTTATTGAGCCACATCTGAGACGCAAGGTTTCAAACTGTCGACAGCCACTGGTCAGACTCGCAATTGCGTTATGGTGGTATGCCACACCATGTGAGTACAGAACGGTGAGCTGCATTTTTGGAGTCGGTATCTCTACAGTGTGCATGATCGAGCGAGAAGTCAGTGCAGTGCTGAAGTCGTTTCTTCATCGGTTTGTTTGCACACCGAGTGGAGCGCTCCTTCGGGAGACTATCGATGGTTTTGCCAGACGGGGTTATCCAATGTGTGCAGGTGCTATAGATGGCACACACATCCCCATCATTGCACCCAGACGTGACCCATCCTCCTACTTCAACCGTAAGGGCTGGCACTCCGTTGTTCTTCAGGCTGTTGTGGACCATAACTGCTGGTAAGGATTAGCATACATCAAATGCTGTGTTATTGTAAGACAGTTGTTATACATTTTCTAACATCAATCTTGAGCGGTGAATTTATTCTGTCTGTGTTTGTTTAGCTTCACAGATTTGTATGTGGGGTGGCCTGGACGTACACACGATGCCCGGGTTTTAGCTAACTCTCACATCTTCAAAAAGGCAGAACGGCTATATATATATATATATATATATATATATATAGCCTATATGTGCCTATATAATGTATAAATGTGACGTTCCACGGCAAAACCAGTCGCTTGTCGCAACAGGCGTTTCTGAGAAAAATGGCCATTTATGTCACTTGTGCTAAAATCGTGGATTTTTTTTTGTAAGTGTTTTGAAACAGTGGGAGGTCTACACTGTACGGTCGTGAATACATTTCGCCGAAAAACTGACCTTTTGTAGTCTAAAAACGTGAGTTTGTTGAGGTGAGAAAGTTAGAGGAAGCAGGAAGTTAGGCGTCTCGTTTTTTTGCCCCTCTATTCCAATATTTACGGTAAACGCACTCATTGACAACCACCAAGCCATCCGCGTGCTATGTCGTTGATACAAGTACCGTAAAACGTGTAATAGCGGCGACCTTACAAAGCGTTCGTGAGTGTTGAGCCGACGGTTAACTTCAGAGGCAGATTTCTCCGTTTTTCTATTGGCATGACAGGATGAACTCAACTCCTTTGAATGTTTATATTTCAGTAATATGACGTTCAATTCATTAGATATAGGTATCGTTTTGAAGGTTGATTATGCCCCTTCCTGAAAA
The DNA here is from genome assembly GCF_963854185.1 of Sardina pilchardus. Lineage (NCBI taxonomy): Eukaryota > Metazoa > Chordata > Actinopteri > Clupeiformes > Clupeidae > Sardina > Sardina pilchardus. The sequence goes on along the minus strand of NC_085017.1, from coordinate 810,992 downwards.
CGTAATAACTTTGATTTTGAAAATGTGGACATTGTGACTGATTTCGCCGTGGAAGGTCACAAATATACATGCTAAAGCTGTCGGGGAAGCTCTGCAGAGAAATATGAAAGCATAAAATGAGCCAGAGATGAAATCGCCAATCCTGCATAGTTCCTCTTTAATGCGTTATCGCTGGTTGTCGAAATCATGCAGAATAGGATGAACGTGAAAAAGGCAAATATCAATTGTTTTGCTCAAGGGGAGGTGAAAAGGAGGTTATTTCCAAAAAATGGCGGAATATTCCTTTAATTCCGTCGACTCATCCAATGGACCGCCATCGTTTATTTAATCAGAGTATCTTGGACTCGCTTGGACTTGGGTGCAGCAACATGCTTCAGAAATTGTAACAGGCGTTTTGCCCTTTTTCCCTCTGTATTCCCCAGAAAGGTCTCGATGAGCGCACGGCCAGTTAATTCCATAATATGCACTGCCATGTCTTTCTCAAATAGAATGGGCCACTTCTGACCAAGGGTTTTAAAGGGAAACTATGCAGGATTGGCAATTTCATCGCCGGTTTCGCTTTCACGTTTTGTTTTCGCTCATTTTATGCTAGCATATTTCTCTGCAGAGCTTCCCCTACAGCTTTAGCGTGTACAAAACTCCTCAATCGGTCAGTCTGCCGCGCCTTTTCATGAGACTTCACACGACACTTCCTGCAGTAGACGTTGGGTGTTTCTCAAAGTCAAGGATTGGTCCTTCCAAGCCACTTTTTCAAGGACGTTACATCATCAAATCTCGTCAAGCACTGTTCCAAAGTCAAGGATGCTTTCAAATTCTAGCAAGTACTGAGTCCTTCGTTCTAAGAATTTCTGAGAATTTTGGAGGATGCATCGATGGATCCTTGGAGTGAAGAAATAACCCACAATCCATTGCGTATGAACAATTAGAAATTGTCTGACAGTGCGGTTTAAAAAAGAAGAAGAGGGAGATGGAAAGTAGATGCCAAGAAGCAGTGAGTGTTAATGTAGGCTAAATACGATTCATCAAGTGTTTTGTTAATGCCATCGTATATTTGCTCAGGCATTTATATCAAGTTATTGTGCATATTCATCATAAATGCATATGTCAATGCGCATGAATAAGTTGTGATAGACTTGTTATTCATTTATCTGCGAACTGTGTAGAAGTTTAACATTACCGTTGCTGTTGCCAATTACCGGTATAACTTTCCACTGACACTAACATAATTATAAACTACGGATTGTGATATGTGAAGACCAAGTCGAATGTGGAAATACTGTAGGCTACTCCAAAAAGTTTATTTAGAGGAAAGTGCAGCTGCATTTCTCGGAACTCCTGTAAAAGCAGCACAATTTCCACAGTTCTAATTAAGCGCGCAGCCGGAACCGTGCACAATTGACGTGCACTTCCACACTCGCTAGGCTAGCATGTGATCTTGACGGCTGGAGAGAGTACTGGGAAGGTGTGTTGCCTTGTCTCTCTAGCACTCGACTCGAAAGAAAGCATTCTATCAAGGACGAGTTCTTGACTTTGAGAAACACCCCATGGGTGCGTGCCTGAGGGCTCCTGAAATTGCAAGCGTGGTTGTACCGCTAAAAACCACTAAGGCGGCTGAAAAAAACATTGTTCGACCAATGACTCATTTAATCAGTATGGAACAAATTGATTAACTGAAAAACGTTGGATAGTACCTTCAATACTAGCTCCTTTGTTTATGGCTGCCCGCTGTGAATAGTAATTAGACTCATGCACCAAACTCCTTATTTTTTTTGGCATTCTGGCTTTCCTGGGTCTCTGATACTGGGAGATACTTTGGTTCCCAGTTTACACACCCATATGTGTCTTGAAAGTTTGCTCTATGGGTGGCTGTAACTTCTTCGGTGTCACCTTCATCTGATTCTGGCTTCTTGCGCCTTTTTATTTTTGCATTTTCCACACGAACCTGTAATTGTTTGGACAGCGAATCATACCCTGACCCAACAACATCATCTTCTATAACATCCTGCAAGGACTTCGGGTACTTAACTACCATTTTTCTAGCTACTTCTACTGTGTTTTGCCTGGTAGGACTGCTACACACTTTCATAATTTCTGATGCGATTATTCTGACCATATTGCATCTAAGTGCTGGAGAAGGCCTTTTGTCCCTAGCTAAACACTGCTGAAGTTTCTCAGGAAGGATGTTCTAGGGAATCTCAACAGTTTTCAGGGAGGAGGGTGAGGCAGACCATGAGTAATAATCGGAGTAATCACTGAAAGTGGCTTTAATGGCCCTCCTGATCATCTGAGTCGGGGATTCAGCCATTTCTAACAAACAAACATGCAATGTCTTAATTATTAAGCGAAGATTAAGCTGAGAGCTGTTAAGAACTATTCACACAGGTATTTTTCTGTGTTTGAGAATTTGTGTAGGTTTGACACAAAACTATGAGACACAACAGTTTTAAACATCACATCCAGACATTACACTTTAAAGGTGCCATCAGGGTATTTGGGTTAATTAAACGAGTACCTGGCTCTAGACATACATTACAGAAACTGAAGCTTTACGGAAACAGGTCGCTGAGCTAAAAATGCAACTTACCAAAATGAAAGATCAAAGGAGGCAAAAGTATGCTAACAAAATCCAGAATTCAGCTCAAGAAACGCCCTCTGCTAGTGTAGCCGAAATTCAAGCCCAACAAACATTGTCAAAGCCTAGGCCAAAGGCTTGGTTCTGTTTCAAATGTGGCAATGAGCCGTTGGTGGATCAGAAATACAAGTAACTCAAAACAAGACAGACAAAAGAAAGACAAAGCGAATGGGATATCAGACATGGCCATTTAAACTGGACAGGGTCGCAGTGGAGGGACTAACTGCACCCGGAAATAAAATTAAAAGTCCCACACAAAAAAAAAACCTTTTCCGATTTTTGCGAAACGGTTGCAAACCACATCCAGGAGGTAGTTTCATATCGCATTCGTATCGGATATGGACAGATGCGTCTCAGTCTGAACAGCTCCCAACACTCAGATCGGATTTGACTTGCCGTGACGTGACTTTACGTGCTTAACGTGCGAGACCGCCCACCTATTTCGAGTTGTTGAGCAACGTTACGGCTATGTCTTTTGACCATGTTATATTAAAATTTGACTTAACAATACTCAATGCTAAATAGTGCATTATACAGTCTCTGCTCTGTTTCTATGGAAGTTGCAAGAATCCACGTTGTTCTATTAAATGACATTAAATAATTAAATAGCCTTCCAACAGTTTGAAGCAGAGCTTGCCACCGATTTGTTTCGGTTTCTGTCGCGCAAATGCTCACACGCATGCATGCATTTAATGAACACAAGTAAGCACGTATCTCAGCAACGCTTTGATGTACGAAGTTCAAACTTGGTATATGGACTTGGTACCTGATTGTGAGGACGTGCTAGGAAATTGGAATTATTTGCCATCCATAGGGCGGGCTGCGATACAGGAAGTGAGCTCATATCTCAGCAACACTTTGATATACGACGGCCAAACTTGGCACAGGAACATTTTATCTGGTTGTGAGGACGCACAATGTATCTCTGTAACGTTTTGTTGTACGAAGGCCAAACTTGGCACGGGACATGGGGTGCCTCTCATTTGGTCTTTTATACAGCCTCCCTTCCTTCTTTGATCCTCGTCCTCACAGATCTAGATAAAGAATGATGGGGCAGCAACAATGGTATAGTCTATCCAGTGTTAGTTATAGATCAGTGGGAACACCCCTCAAGGACTGAGGAGAGAGTTTTAGAGCCACCCATGGGGTGCCTCTCATGTAAAGTTTATACGTCCTCCCTCGCTCCTTGGGCCTCGATCCTACATAAAGAAAGATAGACGAAGGGATAGACTATCGTTCTTGCCATCATTCTTTATGTAGATCAGTGAGGATCGAGGCCCGAGGAGCGTATAAACTTTACATGAGAGGCACCTCAGGTATCTGTTTGAGAGGACGCATTAGGAAATTGGCATCATTTGGCATCCGTAGGAGGCGTTGTGATACAGGAAGTGAGCTCATATCTCAGCAACGCTTTGATGTATGAAGGCCAAACTTGTTACGGGGAATTGGTACCTGATTGTGCGGACATGCAAGGTTTGTGGCATCATTTGACCTCTAGGGGTGCTGTAATAAAGGAAGTAAGCCGATATTTCAACCATTCTTTATCCAATTGCCGTGAAAATTGCTGTGAGTGCTTGCTCATGCCATGGCAACGCCATTTCTGCGATTTTACTGCTAGACCCCCACATTGCTGCTTGCAGCTATATTTTTAATTGTATTTCTGATGTTCAGTGTGGATGTTGTGTGTGTGAGGGGTTACGCCGTATTGAACTGCAAATACAATATACGAACAAGGGGCTTTTATGAAAGAATACAAGCATTTGATTAATGCAGATCAGTTATATCCAACCTTCCTATTATCATTGGAACGTTAACTTAAAGAGAAAAAACACAGAACGACAGGTTTATTCCCTGTGTTGCAAGGTCAAACTTTTTCTCAACAGAGTCCAGATATGGGGGATGATGATAAGAACTCATTCGGTGATAGAATTTTTACATCTATTTCTTATTGTGCATTTGCAGTACTTGCAGCAATGGATACCAGTTACATGACAGGGACAGCCATTCTTGTGTGCACACTTGCCACACGAGCAGAGATCTAGCAAACCTTCAGGCTTTGATATTCCAATCTCAGGGACTAATAAACTGCCCTTTCTCACAAAACAAAGCATTCTGCATTTAAGACCAAGGTGGTGTATTGTGGTGTATTGTTTTAAGTATGAAAATACTTACCTAGTGCTCTCTCATAAGATAATTTTGACTTAATTTACGACGAGTTAAACTTATTTTTAAGTTTAAGACAAATATACTTACTGTACTGGCAGATAATTGTGACAAATTTACTTATTTCACTGGGAGATATTGATTAGTTTTATTTTATTAGACAAGCAGTTTTTTGCAGTGTTGTATTTGTAATTCCACACAGCACAACACAGGACATCTTCCTCACACATACATCCACACTGAACATCTACAGAAACACAATTAAAAATATCAAACCAGAATTCTTACATTACATGTTCATTGTAAACATTGTGATCACCTCAGAACAGCTGTTGCTTCAAGAGTGTATCTACGCATATTTAATGAGATATCGCCTCATTTGCACATTTAATTATTAAAAATGTATGAGGATATCTATAAAGGGGGGAAAAAAGTCCCACCAAATAATGCCAATTTCCTAGAACGTCCTCACAATCAGGTACCAAGTCCACATACTAAGTTTGAACTTTGTACATCAAAGCGTTGCTGAGATACGTGCTTACTTCCTGTATCACAGCGCCCCCTATAGAGTCCAAACGATACCAATTTCCTAGTGCATCATCACAATCAGTTAACAAGTCCCCTTACCAATGTTTGGACTTCATACATCAAAGCGTTGGTGAGATATGAGCTCACTTCCTGTTTGGCGGCTTCACAGTCAATTTTGATTGGCTGTATTGAGTAAACGCTTCTGCATATTGAAACTCTGCAGCTTTGCTGCAAGACCCCCGAATATCAAACCAGAGTTCTTTCATTACATGGTCAGATAAACATTGAGATCACCTCAGAAAAGCTGTTGCTTCAAGAGTGCATGTACGCATACTCAATGAGATATTGCCTCATTTGCATATTTAAAAAAAACTTTTTGACAAAATGTAATACAAAAAGTATTTCTCTTAATATGAACATTAATCTGGTAGAAGTTCATGAAGATATCTATAAAGGGGGAAAAAAAGTCCCATTGACCTGTAGTGTGATAATAGTGCGATAATAGGGTCACCTATTGTGGTCATTTTCAGGACTTTCTTCCCGGATAGAGATTTTGGCACACATCCCATCATGTTCAGTGGGGTCATATTAGTTAAGAACAGTTGAAATATTCTCCGCTAAATGAAACGCATACAAATCTTTCTCAGGTCCTCTACTATAGGTATCCGCTGCCTTAGTCTGTATAGAAATGAAGTGACACATACAAGAGGGGAACATATGGGACGTGCAGCAGGCATAGGCAGCAGGCCTAGTTAGTTTCGTTTCAGCACTGACTCACGGTCACCAGCTTTCGCGCACGCGAGGGGGAGGGGGAAGAGGAGTAAGACCGTTAAATTGACGAACGAGCTGTGAAATGATGGTAGAGGGTTAAGAATACTATTGGCTGGAGTTTTGAGCCCTGCCCGTTCCGCAGATGATTGACGTGTTTAATTTCCATTTCAGTCAAAAAAGAACTTGGCAGCAAGTGAAGACTAAATACAAAAAACATTTTGCAGAATGGTAAGTATCACCTATTAGCCAACTTGCGTTTGTAACTAAGAAAATTACAGAAGGTATTATCCATTGTCCCTATAGTCTTGGTTTCCAATTCGGTATTTCTAGTCCTACTGTAACTTATTTACATGAATATTCAGATGTCCAGTAGGCCTACCTGTACATCTTGGCGAAGTTATGATTCTCTTTCCCTGCGCAAAGTCAATATTGTTGTGCGTAATTTGGCAAATTACGTGCGTAACTTTTAAATATTGGGTGAGGTGTGGTCTTTTTTGTGTCTTGCCATAGTTGATATTCACTGTTGATATACTGCTGTACACATAGTGCCCGTCATATTTATAAATGACTTTGAATGTGGTCTTTAAACTTTTGCGTATACTGTTAGGATAGGCACACACAGATTAGACACAACACTGTCATTTCCACATCCCATCCACCAGAGGGGGCACGTTGGCTCACCTCGGTGTACCTCAGGGCATACTCAGGGGCTCATTAAACTAATAAAGCAGCTCAGGTGTGGAATGGCGGGAGGTCTCGGCGTGTTGGACGTGTTCCTGAGGACTCTGCGGCTGGGTGAGTCTTGGACAGTGGGACTAGGCCTCGACGGACGTGTGTAGGACTTATTAGGACGTATTGGGACTGTGCGACATCGACTACCCCCCCCTTTTGTGAACTTCGCGGGATCAGCGCTTTGGCTGGTCGGCTACGGGGCCTGTTAGCTTGGGTTGGCCGGAACTCGAGGTAAGCTGGTGGAGGCCTGCCTCTCTGGTCCCTTTTCCATCCACGATTAGCTTCCTACCCACTGATTGACACGACCATATGCTACACTTAGGTTAGGGACCCATGGCAGGTAGTATCACAATTAGGTAATTTCCCCTAGACTAGACTGTAGCCGGTGGCTGGGAGTACGGTAGTGCGTGGTAGCGTTTCGGTACTTCTGCTGCGGTGGGTATTCCCTAACAAGTGGGAGGCTCGACCGGGAATGGATTATTTGTTTGTGTAGATTTGGTTGTTTCGGTTGTTTCTATCTATCGCAAACTAGGGATTGGTGTGTAGCGGTGTTGCTAATGGTCGTGGATCAAGCGTTGTTTGGTAGTCACGTGTGTTGATCTGTGGAAAAAGTGATTGGGGTGACGGTATTCATCCAGGACCGTAGGTTACGAATGTAACTATGGATCTGTGAGACCGAGGGATGACCGTCACTACGGTCTAAAAAGGAATGATCACCTTTGTTCTGCCCATCACCGAGACCATATGTCAAAATAGTCATGTCCATGACCTCCGGAAGCAGAACGACTTGCGTTAATAAATAGCAGAGAATGCTCCCGGGTCAGTCTCCTATCCCTGAACGCCTCAGAATGGTCCGAGCGACAAGGATAGTGACGGTCATCCCTCGGTCTCACAGATCCATAGTTACATTCGTAACCTACGATCTGTTTCGACCTCACTCTGACCGTCACTACGGTCTAAAAAGGGATGACACATACCAAAAGGGTCGCGAGGAACCCAGAATCAATTATTAAAACCTCGCTCGGTCACGGACATGAGGGCGGCATCGCCGACTGGAGGCGGGCGAGTGACATCCACCCTGTAAAAACGGGTAAAAGTGCATGGCGTCGACCATGAGGCCGCTGCACAGATATCGTCTGCTGCTACACCCCTAAGGGCAGCCCAAGACGTAGCCATACTCCTGGTAGAGTGAGCCCTCGTACCAGAAGGAATCAGTATTCCCTGCACCGTGTAAGCATGGGAAATAACCTCCACCAGCCAATGCGAGAGTCTCTGCTTGGAGAGTGGAAGCCCCTGCCTTGCTGCACCGTAACAGATAAAAGCCGAGAGTGCGCTTTCCGCAAGGACTGTGTACGGGCCAGATAGGCCCTTAAGGCCCTGACTGGGCACAGGGTCAGCAACTTGTAGTGCTGTGCCTGTGAGGTGGAAGAAGGCTGGAATTGAGTCACCTCCAGGACCTGGTTAATGGACTGCGGGTTAAGAACCTTTGGCAGGAAAGCTGGACTCGGCCAAAGTGACACGCTAGCACCTCCTGCCTGCCACCTAAGGCAGTCGTCACTAAAGGAGAGAGCACACAGCTCACTGACACGTTTCGCAGAACAGAGCGCCAAGAGAAAGGCAGTCTTAAGCGACAAGGAACGCAAATCTGCATCTAAAATAGGCTCATACGGGCCTACAGTAAGTGACGTTAAAACCGTGGGCAGATCCCAGCCCGGTGCCCGCAAAGTGCGACCTGGACGCAACCGGCGGGCTCCCTTCAAGAACTGGCAAACCAAGGGATGCCTCCCAAGGGGACCATTGTCCACACCCTGGTGAAAGGCCGAAATGGCCGAAGCATAGACTTTCACGGCACTGGCCGCCTTGCCTTGATCCAATTCGGACTGCAAGAAACGCAAAACGTGTGGCACGGGGCAAGCCGCTGGCTCGAGGCCCATGCCAGCACACCAATCTGAAAGATCCCCCACCTGAGTGCATAGCAAGCTCTAGTGGATGGAGCCCTGGCGTTATTTAGCGTGTCCTGAACAGACACATCTACCTGCCCAACGACGGGTTGAGTTGATTGGAGGCACCTCTGGGACCTTGTTCCCCTTTGGTGACTGACACAGTACTCACAAGAAGGTGTTGGTGTTGCAACACCGGCAGGAATCTCTGCAAGACAAGATGGATGGCCTTCAGGTCGAGGACGTTGATGTGCTCCAACGTCCATGGGGGCTGCCACATGCCCCTCGCCGTCCGTCCTTCCCAGACAGCTCCCCAGCCTGTCAGGGACGCATCTGTCGAAATGACCGGTCTCCTGTGGGGAAGGCCCCCCAGTGGGACACCCCGGAGCAAGAACTCCCTGTCCCTCAAAGGGTGCAGGGCTCGAATGCAAGCCCGGGACACATGCAGCATCACCTGCCTGTCGCCCTTCGGGTGAAGACAGAAGGCATTGAACCAGCACTGCAGGGGGCGTGCCCTCAGCAGGCCAAGAGGAACTACCGCTGCAGCTGCTGACATCAAACCCAGCAGCTTCTGGACCCTGTGGGCGGTCACAAGACCGACCAAGCTGAAATGACCCAGCATGCCGAGCAAGCGGCCTGCTCTCCACGGAGTGAGAGACGCCGCCATGCCGACTGAGTCGAGAAGGACACCAAGGAACTTCGCCTGTTGGCGGGGTTGCAGGTCGGCCTTCATATGGTTGACTGAAGCCCAAGAATTAAATGTGGGCCATCTTGAAGGGCAGCACCTTGAGATAACAATTCAAGGGCCTGAGGCTGAGAACGGGCCGAAGACCGCCGTCCCTCTCGGGAAGAATAAAAGAACCCAGAAGCAACTCTTGAACCTCTTTGGCAAATACTGACATTAAAAAAGGGTCTTGTAGGACGTTACCTTGACCCCTGAAAACACAGGGGGGCGCCATCGAAATTGCAATCGGCAACCACGAGCCACCGTGGCTACGACCCAAGGGTCTGGGACAATCCCCTCCCAGGAGGTCTGTGACAACTGGGAAGGACAATCGATGGGCACCCATGGAATGCTATGCGGGAATGCTATGCGGGACCGCCACCGCGGCCCGCACCCCTACCTGTGCCTCGCCATTGACCCCCTCTACCCCTGGAATGGGAATATGGGGCCGATCTCTGGTCAGGTGGATGAAATTGCCAGTCACCAGAGGCCTGTGGGATATAACCCCTCGGCGAAGGCCAGGCCGGCAGCCGCGGCCTATAACCGCCTACAGACGGTTGATCAACGCTGACCGTTGAGGCAGGCCTACGGCACACATGCTGGACAGCTTCCCTCGACGCTGCAGCACGTTCAGCGCGGTTGAGCACCTCCTGGGATCCTGGGTGGAAAACATGCCCAGGGACAACTGGGAGATTCAGCAGCTCCTGCTTGATAGGCTCTGGCAGGGAGGTCTGTGCCAGCCAAACCTGCCTGCGGCACAACACCGCGGAACCCATAGCATCTCCCACATCACGTGTCAGCTGGGCGTGGGATGACAGAGCTGCATCCAGCAGGGCCCTGGCGTCCTGGTCGTCCCGACTCAGCGTCTTGCGAAGCGACGCCAGCGTAATGGCCAGAGCGTTACCCATCCGGGCCGCTCGTGCTGCTGCATTAAAAGTACGAGTGGCCAGGCGGTCTGTCTTCGCGCACTCCTTACGGGGGCAGCGTGGATTGGGTGACACACCAGTGAGGCCCAGAGATGTCAACGCGGCCATTGACTGCTCGACCGGTGGCATGTCCCCGAGTCCAGTCTTCACGGGGTACGTGGCCGTTGCTAGCTGGCGGCAGCCTGCATTGAACTGCGGGCGCTGCGTCAACTTACCCCATGACGACCTCAGCATTGCCGTGTAGTCAGGCGGCACCGGCACGGGGGGTGGTGGGGTAGCACAAGGGATGCCCTCCCAGACACCTACCATGGGAGCCGGAGCAGGTGTGGGCGCCTCAAGGCCCATGATGTTCGCAGCGCTCAGCACCCGTGCCATCAGGGAGCTGACGGGGACCTCCCCCGCCCCCACGGAGCTGTCACCCAGCACTGCAGAGTAGGGGTGGGAATTGGCAAAAGAATGACAATTCGATACTATTGCGATATTTGGGCCAAAATTCGATATTATTGCGATTCTAAACATATTGCGATACAACAAGTATTGCGATTCGATTCTGCGATATATTGCTATTCATGTCTCTCATATTATTCAAAGGCATTACAAAAAATAAGGAAAATAACACTGTTCAACTCACTCTGTCATGGCGTGGTGCATATCAAGGTCCTTACTATTGGCTTTTTGTTGAAAACCGAAGTACACCCACACTTTCAATGTGATGGAGGGTCGTCTATAACAGGTTGTGATTGTGAAGCCATTTTTATTTGAAATTGCCGTTGAATGCACAATAAACCGCCACAACAAGCGCCACCTTGTGAGTGTAATATCTTGAAATTCCCCTTGGGGACTCAAATAAAAGTAAAATAGATAATTAAATTCTATTATTAAGTATTGCGATACTTTGAGCTACTAGTATCGATATAATTGCATGCACAAAATATTGCGATACTGAACAGAATCGATTTTTTCCCCCACCACTAATAGCCTGTGCTACTATGAACACTGTTGTTGTAAGCATGAATCAGTGTCTGTAGATAATCAACCCACCTAACTTGTTGGTCAATCTCTAAAGTCCCCAATAAGTTCAGAAGTGTTTGATTGAACCTTTCACACCCCCCATTCCCTTGGGGATGATAGGGGGTGGTACGAGTCTTGCGACACCCATACATCAGACATAGTTCACGAATAAGAGCAGACTCAAAGTTTGGACCCTGGTCCGAATGCATCACTTCAGGACAGCCAAATGGCTGTAACACAGCTGCCCATAGGGCTTTGGCTGTGGTCAGGGCTGTCTGATCGACCGTTGGCACTGCCCATGCAAATTTGGTGAACAGGTCAGTGATGACTAAAATGTTCTGATAGCGATCAGTTGGTCTGCTCAGTGTAAGAAAGTCCATAGCAACTATGTGTAGGGGCGCCTGGGGCACAATAGGTACTAGCGGGGCTTTCTGGTCTGGCTTGGCCTTGCGTAAGATACAACGAGGGCAACTCTGAATAAATTTCTCCACTGTCAGCTCCATCTGTGGCCAGTAAAACCTTTTCCTTAATAGGGATAAAGTCCGTTCCTGGCCCTGGTGACCTGCCTGGTTATGGTATGCCTCTAGCAAGGGGCTAATCTGATTGTGGGGGACAACAATCTGGGAGATTGGCTCTTGAGTGAGGGGGTCTTGCACGGTCCTGCAGATAACACCCTCTTTTAAACTAAGGCGTTTCCATTGGCCGAACAGTTGTCGACCTTGCTGAGGTAGGGCCTTCCTATCAGCTGCTGGGGGGAGAGCTCCTGAATTCAACTGTGCCCTGAGAGTAATCAAATCCGGGTCATTACCTTGCACTTCCTGCCAATGGCCCGGGTCCCATCCCCAACTAGCAGGACAGGGATCACTCCCTGTGCCAGGGGCGTCAACAATCCCCACCAGGAGCTCGTCCTCTCCTTGTGAGGGTGGGGCCTGGGTTGGGGTGGGATCCCCTGAGGACGGGAGTCTAGAAAGTACATCTGCGTTAGTATGGTCCTTGCCTGGTCTATGTTGGATGTGATAGTCAAAACTGGCGAGCTGTGCCACCCACCTCTGTTCTACTGACCCCAGTTTGGCTGTCTGCAAGTGTACCAGAGGACTATTATCTGTAATTACAGTCACTTTTGCACCCCAGAGATAATCTTTAAATTTGTCACTAACTGCCCACTTCATAGCCAAGAGTTCCAACTTAAACGAACTATAGTTAGAGTCATTCCTTTCTGCCGGGTGCAGGCTCCTACTGGCATAGGCAATTACCCGTTCCACCCCGCTTTGGCACTGTGCCAATACTGCCCCCAGGCCACTATTACTGGCATCCGTATAGACTACAAAAGGCTGAGTAAAGTCTGCATAGGCCAATATAGGGGCTTGTACTAGTTCCTGCTTTAGTTGCTGAAAGGCGGCTTCACACTCAGAACTCCACTGAACTGAAGGGGACCCCCGTCCACGAGGGCGCGATGTACCTTGCAAAAGTTCATTTAAAGGTTTAGCTATTTTAGAGAAATTTTTGATGAAGCGCCTATAATACCCGACAAACCCCAAGAAGGATCTGACTTGCCTCACTGTTTTTGGCGGGGTCCACTCCTTTACAGCGGACACTTTCTCTGGGTCGGGTGACACACCCTCACTGCTTACTCGATGTCCCAGGAACTTGACTTCGGTCTGAAACAGGTGACATTTTCCCGGACGTAGCTTGAGCCCGTAGCGCTCTAGGGCCTGGAACACCTCCTCCAAATGATGTAGATGGGCTGCAAAGTCGACAGAATAAAGAATAATATCATCCAAATAAACTAACGCTGATTCTGACAACTGCCCGCCCAAACATCTCTGCATTAATCGCTGAAATGTAGCTGGCCCGTTGCAAAGCCCGAATGGCATTCTGTCCCACTCAAATAAGCCGAATGGAGTGGTGAATGCCGTCTTCTCGCGATCTTGGGCATCAACTCTGACCTGCCAGTAGCCACTGGCCAGGTCCAGGGTGGAGTACCATGTTGCCTGTGTTAAGCTGGTCAGTGAGTCCTCGATACGAGGCAGGGGGAAGGCGTCCTTCCGGGTCACGTTATTCAATTTCCTATAGTCGACGCAGAATCGTAGAGAGCCATCTTTCTTTTGAACTAAGACTATGGGTGCGGCCCAAGGGCTGCTACTCTCACGGATGACCCCACTCTTTAGCATACCTTGAAGGAGAGTCCGCACCTCCTTGTAGAGTGTTGGCGGCACTGGCCTGTATCTCTCCCGAATAGGGGCAGCATCCCCCGTGGGAATGGCGTGGGTCACCACGTCGGTGCACCCATAGTCCTCATCATGGGCCGAGAAGACGTGACTCCATCGAGTCAGGAACTGCTGCAGCTGGCACTGTTGTTCAGTATCCAGGCCACTACCCTGCAGAGACTCACATACCAGATGTTTAGGCACCCCTTGCTCCCGGTCTTCAGACTTAGGACCCAACTGGACCACCCCCACTTCCACTAGCCCCGGGCTCACCTCAGTGAAGTGGACGTCTGGACCATCTCTCACCGCTGAGACATCAATTGCGGTGACCTGGGCAAGCTTGTGATGGCGATGCAGAAGGACTGGGTGTGGCTGTAGGTTTCGCACTCGGACAGGAACCCGGCCCCGCTGTACTTTAGCCAGGACTCTCGCCACCCCCACTCCTTGGCTGTCGCTGTGGGGCTCTATCAATACACAGTTACCTGGATAGTTCTGGTGGGCGGGTAGCTTAGCCCATACTAGCGCCTCACTACGAGCAGGGATTGTAAGTGCGTAGCGACAGGCTACCCGGGCTGTATCAGTCCTATGTTGAGCAGTAGCTGCTGCAATACGCTGGCAATCAGCAAACACATGTTCCCACCCACCTCTGACTGAAGCCTCAGTGGCTGCTGGAGTTCGCCTTCTCTGATGCTGTTGAAAGAGCTCCTCCCAACAGCAAGCAATGACATTCATGCCCAGCAGTGCCCTGTGAGACCCCAAGCAATGATCTTTTACAATTACCACCCCTTTGGCCGGCACCTGCACACCCTGTACCTGAAAGTCCACCGTTATGTATCCAGTGTAGGGAATATTCAATCCATTAGCTCCCCGCAGCGTCAGCCAGGGCATCTCGGAACCTGTAGGACAAGACTCACAAAACAGTTCTTTACACAAGCCTTCCGTAAACATTGTCACCTGAGAGCCCGTGTCAATCAGACATCGGACGTTTTGATTATTTACCCGTATGTCTGCTTGTGGGCATTGTCCAATCAGACTGTCTTTGGAGGGAAACAAAGGGTCTCTCTGGGGGTTTCCGGACACTTGACCCACAGTGGCCGGTGGAACTAAAAATCCCCCTGGGAAGCCCGCCTAGATTGACAATAGCGTCCAATATGGCCAGACTCACCACACTTTGTGCAGATCGGTCTACCCTGTGCGTCCCACTGGAAACGAGGGTTAGCAGTACGAAGTGGAGGTCTATGGTCGTTCGGTGGTCCTTCTGAGTGAGACCGTTCACGGGGGATGCGTGGGACAGGGCTCGGTCTGCTACGCAGCTCCTCTCGGATGGTTTTGGAGAATTCCACCATCTGCTCCTTCACTTCTTTCAAAATCTCTGCCCGCAGCTGTTGTTTCCAGTCCATAGCTGGACCCGCAGCTGCTGTCCCAGTGTTGGTTGCTGCCATACAGGCAGGGCGATCATCTTGGTCCATACGATCTACCTCCAATGCCAAAGCCTCCTTCCTTACCGCTTCAAACGTCAGTTGGGGGTCGCGCCGCAATTGTAGCTTGAGTTGCTGCCGGAGAGGGCCATCTCTGAGACCCATGATGAACTGGTCCCGTAACAAGGTGTCTGTGTCTCCCAGGGCCGAGTCCGCACGGCTGCGTAACCTAAAGAAAAGCTCACGGATATTCAAACAAAAAGAGCGAACTGTCTGATTAGAGCCCTGTCTACAATTGAAGAACTTAGCCCTTAGGGCAGCTACAGGGGTATTATCCCCATACAGGGATGACAACAGTTCAAAAATCTTTTTTAGGTGTATTACGGCTAGCCCCCCCAACAGCCAATACCTCCCGCTTGGCCTCCCCCTCTAAGGAGCCCAGAATAAACTGAATCTGTTGCGGCTCACTCAACCTCTGTACACTAACCAGGTACTCGATTTGTGAAACCCAGTCCTCAAAGTTCACATCTGCCCCTTGTCCACCAAACTTTTGGGCCCAAGGCCCCCCCATAAACATAGGCATTGTTTGGGGCCTATCTTCTTGTGCTTGCTCATCCACCATATTGTCAGATATAGCAGCTCCACCCAAGAACAAATCCTGCCGACTACGCCACTTGTAACCCAACTGGGTATTTGAGCCCAATTTACTGGATGTACAACTTGAACCTGGGGAGCACACTGTAGCTGACAATAACACTGGAGACAAGGACTTTAGTTATCAGAATACAGTTTATTTTAATCAATAGAAAAGTAGTTAAAAGTCAATAGGAATGTCCACTCCGTATAAAACCGGTCCCAATGTCCACCTAAGCTCCCAGTCCACAGTCCTTCCTCCTTCCCGTGTCCCACAGCAGAATGATCCGAATGTAGGTAGGTCCAGGTTCTGCTGCAGGTGATAGTGTGGTGTCCCCTGGTGGTGTCCGTGGTACCTCCCAGGGCTTCTCTTCTGGTAGGTGACAGGCCTCCACTGTGCAAGCAAGGCAGAGACACGTCTTAGAGAGTTCACAGCAGTGGCTTAGCTTACTCCCCTTACAACTGACTCAGGCACCCAATTGTATAGTCACACGGCACACTTAAGACAATAAGAATAGCTTCAACCCTCTTACTGATATACCATCACATCACCATAAATCATATTCATAGCACACTGCAAACTTGACACTGCAACTCAGTCCAAAGTCCATTTAGTTTATCACACTGTTATTAAGAGCTCCTGAGCTAGCCAGGGAGGTTAACATTAGCCACAACAACGCCCCGTCAAATCCAGTAGAGTGGCGAGTGAGAAGAACCGGGAGGCACAACGTGAGACACAAAACAACGTAGCTCCGGGAGAGAAGGCTCAATTAGGAGAGTTCGTTTAGGACGTGGAGACAGCTTAATGGTTGGAATGTAGACAGATGAAGACACTTATCTTATGGAGGGGTGAACGTCTCCACCCCTCAACAAATCAACAGCGCAGTCGACGACACCAGCACACCGATAGGCATCCAGGACTCGAAGCCAGCGTTCATGTAGTGGGCCTCCACCAGCTCGTCGGGACCCGCTAGCAGGCTAATGAAGCAAACACAGCAAGAGGGCAGGCGTCGGCAATCAACCAGCGCTAACCGTGGACTCGTTCTAGCCCAGTGTAACTCAACAACGCCATAGGCTAAGCAGGGAAGTAGGCACTTATCTTTGCGAGGGGTGAACGATTCCACCCCTCCGTTGTTCACACAGCACGACAGCTCGGCACCGGAATCACCCTCAGGGCTTGGGCTCGTCACGCCGATTCCTCCAGGCTACGCCCGTCGCTGCATTCAGCTCCGCTGGTTTCTCTCCTTCGTCTGCCACGCGCCCCCTTTTGTCTCAACCCAAACCCTTAATCAGTGCACCACTGCCAATCCCAACCCCACACACCTGTGTTCAATTAATGTTGTTCTCTTGTCCACAGGGGGCCGCCATCTTGGCGTTCCCCTGAAAACCTTCCCCACAATAAACCTCACCCACCACTTTGTGTTCCCTTCACCACTCGTCACCCTGTGACAATTACCCTATCCTCTTCAATGAAATGGGTATCCAAAATATCACATATGTTAAAGGCCATATTGCAAGGTTTATTTTCCAAGAAATTTGCCTTATTAGCTTGTTGGTACTACTCATCTAAACTGTTATCCATTGTAGGCCTATTTGATGTTGCTGGGTGTCACAAAACGGAATATAAAACGCAAAAGTATACTATTTTACAGAGGTTAGCAATGATTCGTCTTTCCCCCTCAATGTACTCTATTGCGTCACGTTGGGGACCACCGAACAAGCCCCCTTGAGATTGACATGAGAGAGGAGTAAAGAGAAACGGGCAAGACAGTGTTCAGCAGTAAAAAGTGCAGATTATAGATAGATACATAGATATACACAGATATCCTAGATAGATATATAGACATAGAGATATATCACGTCACATTTTGCTGGTTGGGGGTGGCCTGACCAGCGATCACGCAGTCCACTACAGTTTACATGGAATACAGGGGCGGAGCTATAGGCGGGGCAGGCGGGGCAGCTGCCCTTGGGCCCGGGCCCTTTCCGAGGGCTCAAAGGGCCCTTTCCACTCCGTCGAAAACGCAAACTCAATCTCCCCGACCGTAAATGTTCTCTCACCGATTGTGTTGTAGCGCACATCCCTCATTATTGTTGAAAACGGTTGGCTAGCCGATTTATATATCTAGCATTTTAGATCTACTATTTTATCATGGTGGGAGTCATGACTCAAAAAATACCAGTGAAATCCCTAAAGCTGTCTCGTAATGTAATAGTTAGTCATGTTCTTTTAAGATAAGCTATGTTGTTATGGCTTGTATTTTTTTTTTAAATCATGTTTGTGTAATTTTTTAACAACTGCAGTGCATGATGGGTATGATATCTGAAGACTTGTTGAACGTCATCATCAAAATTCCAGTGTAGTGAACACGTATATAATAGGCTTGGACTAGGCTAGGCTACGGGAAGTTGGTAATACCTGGTTTAACTTATGCCAAGCATCAGCCCCGGATCATTCTCACACAATTAACGCAGAATGTATCGTTTTTATGAATGACAATTCCAATAATCGATCAAACGAGAAAGATCATTATACTTTGTGGGCTCTCTCCATGCTCGTGACTTCTACAAACTAAAACATAATTTGGAACGAAATTATGAGCATGCAGTAGAGACAGAGAGGCAGGTTCCAGCTTCACTCTTCCGCTGTCAGACCGCATAGCCTATATTTAGGTGTCATTATCTGCCCAGCTAACGACGGAAATTCGAAATAAGATGTGAACAGCAAGTGGCCGCTTCACGTGATGTCCGTTACCGTCCGAAATTCGGCAAGGAATTATCGCAAAATGTGCAGAACATTTGAAAACAGCTATTAGGCAGGTTAGGTTAGCTTGTCATTGTAGGCCAGGGATGGGCAACTTTCATGACTAAGAGGGCCACATTTTTTTATCATCACCATCAGAGGGCCAAATGTGGCCGCGCACTTCCGCACATCTGATGCTGCAAAATAATTCTGAATAAGAACGAAATATGTCAATTTTCATGCTCAAATGCATTTTTTACATAGACTCCCTAACAACAAATACAAATATTTTACAGCCAGTGATGAGTATTATTTTCAGTGCAAAGGGCTCACATAAATCACCATTCAATGATGGCACAGAATTGAAAAACAATGGCCCATCATGAAGTGCAACAAGCCTCATATTCAATGCATTTATGCTCCCACTCCATTTTTAAGAATTTATAGACATTCCCTAACGTCCATAATGAGAGTAGGCCTACAGATGTAACATGTAACATCCATCACATCTGTACTCTCATCCAACGCCAACAAGTAAGCTACAGTAGGCCTACTTGCAGTCAGGCATGATTTGTCTCAGCTCCCCGCCTCGACATTAACAGAATGTCAACAATTATGCGCGTCACCGTGCGTCGGGACAAATATACCGTTTCGAAGTTTTTACCTCCACTACGCACCCAAACAATTTCGCCATCTGATATAGCCTAGCTAGCTTCTTTGCTTTGGCAAGCTCAAGCGAAACAGCAAAAGACGGATTCCTGTGTAGTTCTGGCAATTAGTCGCTATTGTTAGTGTAGGCTAGCCTACTTTTGATTTGAGGTCGGCTACGACAGCGGCCGAGAAGCTCCGTGTGTGTAGGGCAGGCTACTTCTGATAACTTTTCGCAAAGTGTTGTAGTGGCGACTGAAGATCTTTCATGGCTGATATAGTTTCTAGCAAAACTTGACATGGGTTTGCCTTACCATTCTATGAACAGACACTGCTTCCGATTTTGACTGAAAGGTAGCCTACGGTTTTCTAAATGAGTTTTCTACTTTTCTTCTGTGTGCACTGTTTTTCCTCAGCGATGGTAAAGGTCCGAGGGCCCGAGATGGTTTGCATAGGAGGCGCTATCTATCGGCGAACAGTAAAATTACAATGACGGTGCGGTTAAAAAGAAAAAAAAAAACACGCATTTTTAATCACAGTAAAAATGATCATCCGCGGGCCGCACTGAGTGAGGAGGCGGGCCGCATGTGGCCCGCGGGCCGCCAGTTGCCCATCCCTGTTGTAGGCTATCTTCTGCCATAAGAATCGTTTTAAGAAAGGTGGCTAATGATGATGGCAGCAAAAACGAGGGGAGGCTAAAGGAGGTGGCACATCAGGTTTCCAGTGATTCACCATTTGTAAGCTCAGGTTGGTAAGAAGACTATTTTACATTAGCTGCACTCACTGTGAGTAACTTAGCCAATTTATTTATTAGCTAGCCTAATATTTACCATCTGAAGAATGGAGTCACAAATTAGACTATTCTTGTGAATGCATTCCACTCAGATAGCTAAGTGGCTACCAGGTTCAAAATGCACGTTTACTTGCAAACAGAAATATAAGCTTGGGACCCTCCATTTCCAAAGCAACAAATGAAGGCTGCTTGTAATACAGTAATACAAGTATTGTGATATCAATATGGTGCAATCAAACGAGCTACAGCTGGTAGAGCCTTCAGCCTTGAGCATGACCTGCAAAACGGCATTATGAGAACCGTTCAGACTCTTCTTAAAGTGACTGCACCATTTATCAATATCAATATCACAATTGATCAAAATATCAAATAATACGTAAGCAGTTTGCATTACTTTAGTTGCTTGTGTCACATTTTTGTTATCATTCAAATCTTATGATGCATGTTGGGGGGAGGGGGGGGGGGCATCAACCATCTCTGCCCCAGGGCCCTGTGTGCAGTTGTTCCGCCACTGATGGAATAGCACTGCCTAGCCTACCACACAAGCACCTACCATACACGGCTTACTTTCTCCCTCTCTTGGTAAGCCATACCCTGACGGTGTCAATGACAATCAATCAGGAGGAGTAGTTATTGAAAATAATCACGCTTTAGACATGACCAGCCTACTTGGCAGCAGCTTGCAACAGGGGGATTCATAGGTGGCACATAGACCATACAGCTAGCATGAATGCAAATATTTTTAGATCTTCTGACTAAGGTTACTGTACTTATTCAAACGACATCAGCACCACTGTCACTGGATATAAAGCAAACGTTGACTTTCACTCGTGCTTCACTGACTGTAAAAAAGTGTCATCATATTATCTATATGCACTGCCTGATGTAGACTAGCTTGACTTGCTAGCTCAATGAGTTAACATAGTTTGGCTTCCCAGGCTACTTGGACCATGCATTTAATTACCTTTCACTGCCTTCACGTCTGCCAGGCTCCAAACTGTCTTCATAACAGCAGTTGCAATTCAGTATAAAAACAGCCTTGGTAAAGTTAAAACCAACTAGCGATTAGCATTTGAACTGCAGTTAGTTAACCTACCCTCATAACTAGACCTCTCAAATTCCGAAAAATGCATTAAAATAACATTGGACTACGTTGTTATTTTTGTTAAACCTTAGGGTGGCTATGATATACAGTAAATGGTGTAACGAAATTTGAAGTGTAAATGTACAAACTTTATGAAAGTGTAAGCCACAACCTTTTCCTACAGGAATACATGGAAAACAGCCTCCATACGAGACCTCCCCAAATTCAGAAACATTTATTAAATTGAAATGGACAACGACGTTATCTTTGGTAAACTCTTAAGTAGCTGTGATATAAATTATGTGACGAAATTCGAAGTCTAAATATACACACTTACTGTTGAAAGTGTAACTGCGATTTCCATAGGAATACACGCAGTTATTCACGCACACCGCTCTACTTCCGGTATTTCGCTAGCTTTGTGGGGGTGTCACATGACAGGTTGCACATGATCCACATGATGGGAGAGCTTTACCCAGAATGCTCAGGTCAATACAAATCATCCAAAACACACAGTCACTGAGAAACATCGTGTGATTGTCCACTACAGTGGGTACGGGTTGAGAATGCACCTTCTCCCGCGGGACTCCCGAAGAGCAATGTACCCAAACAACCACCAGGTGGCAGAAAGTTTCATCCCGCATTTCAAAATGATGAAGACCGCATATCCGTCAATAGTCGACTCCTTAATCTCATTTAATCATTACAATGAAGGTGATGACTGGCGAAATTATTCAAACGACGTTTCAATGAACCATTGTTGAAATGAATGAAAATGGTTATAGAAAATCGCCTACAGCCTAACGCCGACACAGCTGATTCTTTTATTGATTCTAAGCTGTTTTGATCAGAGGCGATTGCTCATTGAGTGCAGGGGAGGCTCAGCCTCCTCTAAAATATCACGGGAAATTGCATGAAATAATGCCTATTATGAGCTACATTAGCAAGCCTAATATTCCAACTAGAACATGCTAAAAACGTGTTCAACTTCATGGCTATATCGTTATAGTTTCGTTTTGCAACAAGGTTTTGCCTGTCATCTATCGTGATTTCGCACGTCTAATGCATTGAGTGACGACACGATCCATTAAAATCCCCATAGAGGCTCGGCCTCACTGGACTTCGATGGCACTACGGAGTGGGCTGGTCTTAGTGCAGGAAAAGCTAGATTAATATTGGATAAACGCCTCAAATTCGTCATATCCAGGGAAGCCCGGCCTCTCTGGGGGTGAATGGGACAGTGGGATGGCTCGGATGCCGAGCTTCTGTATGATGATTGGAGGAACCGTCATTTTTTTTGATTGACAAGCATATTTCGCGATTGCACAGGAAGTTTCAACAGAGACGGGCTCTGGTTTCAAGTTCAGGGATGCGTGAAAGTTACGGAACCTTACAGGGTTGGCAGGTGAACTCGAGAGGCAAGGCTCAAATTTGTAATTCTATTGCATGTTGTACACAACATATCCTATCAATAAACCCGTAATGTGGAGTTACAGAGTTCGTGATTTGCATTTGTTTCAGTTGTGTGTTTAGGCCACATAGCTCGCTATATTAACTGTGTTGCTTGGCTAAATTGCTAATGTTTACTTGAATTTTATAAGCTATTTGATAGCATTCCCCACCATGGGAGATTCCAAATAAAACAGCAAGGCATATGAACGTAGAATAGTCACGTACTATAACTCTAGTAGGCTACCAAATAGCTATTTAACCCCCCAAAGTGAACTGGTCAAATGTAAGCTTAGTTCTAATCTAACCAAGCCAGCTGCAATGTCTCAGAACCCTACGTATCTGACGAATCCAGTGCCGGATTCGTCTATAGGCTACTGTTTGGTCTATTCTGTTTTAGGATATATTTCCCCCTCAAATAACAATATAGCAGCAATAATATTAATTTAATAGTTGACCATTTTTATCAGAGCTTCCCCTATTCCAATGAGCAGCAACCGCCACTGGTTTTGATGTAGGGGATGGGTAAACTGGCGCGCTACAAACATGCTACCAATCAAATGTAATATTAGTAGGACTAGCCTACTTAGACACTTTAGTCATAGGCAACGTTGCCATGTTAATTTGGGCTAGAAGTGCTTGCTTGTGGTGGCGCTCCTGTCCGCTGCTTCTCCCGAATTGTGTGGCAAATTTGTCAGCAATCAGCTTAAATGTCAAATCATATTTATTTCTCTTTGTCGCCATGGTATTGGGGGAAACGCGGAGAAACGAGACGGTCAGTCCTCGTATTTTTTCTTCGCGTTTCGTTATAAGAAATATATAGGTAATAGTTAGTCTTCTTCCGTATTGAACAGATAGGCTACAGGACGCTCTTTGTTCCGTATTTTAAGGAACTACTCAATGCACACACACTACAATGAAAAACACACAAAGAAATCGCTAAACATATAGCCTACAACCAAATGACACTTTAATGCAGCGTTTCTCAAACTATGGGCCGCGAAACGTGGAGACTGCTGCTGGTCCGCGAGACATGGAGTGAAATTAGGTCCGGTGATCTGATAATTTGCTGCGCAATTGACCAAGCAACCGCGGACCGACAGAAAAAGAAAGCAAACGTTGCTGCTATCGGGAGGAAATGCTTGCTAATTTTATGTGTTTAAACATAGAGCCATACAATTAGGTGTGTCTGTTATTATGATAATTTTCGAGCATAACTGCTTGTCCATAGCTCAGTGACAGGTGTTAATAGCCTTGCCATAAGCACTGCTGTGGAATGCAGGTGCTTCTTTTATTATGCGGTTAGAGCATAAGCGCTTACTCATATAGACCAGGGGTCTTCAACCTTTTTCAGCCCAAGGACCCCTTGGCTGTGAGAGAGACTGAGCACGGACCCCCACACCTGGCACACCTCAAATCATGCCTATCATTTGAACCGTCAGTCATTAGTGCCTACATGCATGCACGTACGCGCACGCACACACACGAAAGCACACATTCTAAACATAAGTTATTATTAACAGGGGGTAACTGCTTTATACAACTCGTTTCTGATAATTCTTTACATAGTGTTGCATAAACTCGCCCTATAATAGAATGAATGTCACAAGGGTCAACTAAGGTGGATATGTAAGGGATAATCAACGACACACCGTGCGTTTCTAGGAAAATAATGCACGTTTTAAGTGTTAATAAGGTCCCGACGCCGCAGGCATTATTGCAGTGCATTATTTTCCTATAAATGCACGGCGCGGAGTTGATGGTTGATGGACTATCATTTTCGTTTATATTGCCGCTGTCTTAGATACAACGTTGCTGTGTTTACCGTTACATTCACATTGGCGAATTAATATTCAAGTGTGAGAAGCTCCGCTTTAACCCTCTCTGGTGGTATAAATTCAGCTAAATTCAGGCAAAGCTTCATTTGCTCAACCTGATACAGACAGATAAAGAGACAGAGACAGAGAGCCTCTGCATCTTGTGTAAATATAACTTGTGTGTTTGTGTTTCCTTGTGTAAGACAAGGTTATAGTTATCGTTTCATTTTGATGGTATGACATCGCGGAGAACGTTGGATTAATGAATTCACGCAGAACGCCTTGACCCCTGGTTGAAGACCCATGATATAGACTATAACTCAGGGACAGGTGCAAAACCACCAACTGGGATGGATCGAAGGGCAAGCAAGCACTGCCACACAACGTGAAGGCCTTTATGTTGTCAACACTAAACAGAAAGTTTCCTACGATGGGGAGAAGTGGCCGCAAGGACTGCATCGATAAGATCAACGAATGCCTTCGCAAGCCACGAAACCCCGGTGATACATTTTCTTTCGTTTAATTCAATAAAAAAAATGTTTATCTGAAGAACTTTTCCGAGGTTGTCTTGTCTACCAAATCCTAAACTTAAATAGCGTAAACATTTTATCTTATGAAAAAACTCTTAGGGGGAACAGTTAGGCAGCCCTTCCTCCATATCGTAGTAGGCCTATAGGCAATTTATTAGAGGGGTCAAAAAAACTCATAAAGTAAGCCTGCTACTTTTTCCAGACTAAATGTGTCACTTTAGTGATTGGCTCTTTCAAATGCAAATGAGGTGTATGGGCTTTTGAATGGGCCTGCTGCAGGTGAGAGGACAAATCCTAAGAATTTGTTGTTTTTACAAAGTGCCATTATCATTGGCATATTCTCTTAAAACAATACATAAGTTTAGAGCGAACGTTTCAACTATGTTTGCCATGGTAGACAAAAACACTCAAATAAAACAATAGCCTAAAAAATAACTGTAGTGCGTAATGGACACGGCTCTATATCCTAAATAATTTTCGAGGTTCGCCATTTGGTAAAAAGCCAGGTCTATATATATATATAGAGAGAGAGAGATTCATGCATTCTGCATTACCGTGACCCTATACCTTGGATGTTTTTTTTTCTCATTGGAATACAGGACAGGATGCCTTTTATCTATCAAACGCAAAAGCTGAGATTGTTGGAAGGACTAGGCTACTCAACAAACTTGTTTTTCGTTTCTGGGAGATCTCGTTATCGTTTTGGATTGTCGGATTTTATACTTATTGTATATATAGGATGAACAAAGTCCATGGATTTGCTATATTAAATCCAGTAGCCTAATAATTAGGCTATGTGCCACGTCCGATTTCGCAAGTGGTGTAGTAGGCCTAGGCTAGAGCAATTGTCTTGTGCGATCATGCCCCCTCCCCCACACTCGTCTAACCAGTTCACTACATTATAGCCTACCTATATGTGGCACTGAGGACGACTGCCTCTGCCTCTTCTCTCTCGACAGACACCTGAGCCCGACACAATGTAAAAATGTGCCTGAGTGTGCGCTGAACCACGAATTCACATAGGCTATTAACTTTTCTTTTCAGCAGACATTGCAAACATAAAAAAAATCGCAAAACAGAAAATCTTTCACTTTTTAATAAAACGACAACTTTTCTCTTGATGAGTTCCGGAGAGATTCTTCGAGTGGGTTTCGAACCCCGATCGCTGGCGTACCTTGCACTTGCTCCAACCAGTTGCGCCACAGCTCGATTGTTAACACCGTTATGCTTTATTCGCGCCATGGACTTGAAACGCCGATCAAAAGTTCTGACATGTTGAACTGACGTTAGTTATTAATTCACCACATGATAAAATGCTGTCATATAGCTTGACGCCCAGCAGCCTATGGTAGTCTATGCCTATCTCTGAATCAACATGAACATGCATACGATACATACGTTGCTAGAAACTTATATTGCGGAGCTAGGCCTCCTAGTCGATGGTTACAATGAATCACCCTCACTGCCCTATCGCATATCTGACCATCCATTGTTACAATGTTACAAAATGCGCAATCTTCTCCATGCATGTAGCCTACGGTTATAAGTAAAGTGACAAGCATAGGCATGTAGGCTATTAAAGAGATTTCTGTTAAATACATTTTATTTTCAGTCGTCAAAAGTGGTGGGGACAAAATCTGTGATAACAAGTGCTGGGTACATGTAGGCTACCCAGCGTCGCCGGTTAAAATGAACATGCCTCCGTTTTAAAATAGCCTATACACATTTCTAAGTATTCCTAGCATGTAAATGTAGCCAAAATGTCCATCTTGTCCATCTCTTTCGTCTTCGCCTTGACATTGACAATAATAGCCTATTCACGGAAATGCGGTCTTGTAACCGTAGCCTAATGAATTCATGAATTAATCTAAGGTTGCCTTTCGAGTAGCCTATTTCATGTTGAATTGAAGGCTATTTCCTTCTGATAGGCCTATAGGTTTCTTAACCATTTTCATTCATTTCAACAATGGTTTATTGAAACGTCGTTTGATTAATTTCGCCAGTCATCACTTTCATTTTAACGATTAAATGAGACGGATATGCGGAGCATTTCTCTCCCTCTCCATTGACCAAAACGTTGCTCTGGCATCTCTGCTGGACTGACTGAGTTATAGGCTACGTCGAGTGAGAGAGCTGTGAGGTAGGCTGTAAACATTCGAAAACTCTGCAACTGCAATCTAACATGCCGAGCGTCGTCTCTTTTCTCCGCTTGTCACCAGCGCGGTGTCCTCGGGTTTTTCCATGAGCCGAACCTTCATATTATTAGGGCGGTCTATGTTGCCTCCTTGCGGTTGCAGTTTTCCCGATGCTTCGGGAGTCCCGATGTGCGGGAAAGAAAGGAGCATTCTCAACCCGTACCATCTGTATATATAGCAACTGAACACAGAGTAATGCTAACAGCGCGTAAGTCCGTACTTGTCCTTCGGGGCCATGGCATTGCTAAGATGTAAACAATCTCAGGATGAGATAAAGTTTCGGACAAACCCAGCGGTGACTGTTCAGTAGAGGCGTGTCTCTCTCATCCAATTACTAAACAAGTATGTGTGGGATTGCTGTACTGATGTAATGTAATCGTGTGACAGTGTGTCAATACTATGTGCTACTGTGGCAATTGCAAGTGTGTCTTTTACAAGATTGGCCATAATTGTTTTTTTTTTTTTTTTAAATATCAACATTGTATCTTAAATCACTCTGAAATGTCCTTTTGGCATTACCTAAGCAATTTAAG
Source organism: Sardina pilchardus (assembly GCF_963854185.1). Lineage (NCBI taxonomy): Eukaryota > Metazoa > Chordata > Actinopteri > Clupeiformes > Clupeidae > Sardina > Sardina pilchardus. The sequence continues at coordinate 783,515 of NC_085017.1, read as the reverse complement.
ATGAGCTATTCCGTGAAATAGTATACATTCACCAACACACACGTTTTTGCTAATTATAGAGCCATCGACAGACCAAATAACACCAAATTTATTGAGGATGCTTTGGATGGGGTCTCAAGTCATCCCACCAAATATGGCTTTCATACGTCACAGCATTTCCAAGATAGGCCCACTTCCTGTTTAGCGGCTTCGCTCGCTGAATTTAATTGGTTATCACAGGCGAGCGCTTGGACGTATGAAGGCGAAATCAAGGCGGTTGATCCACCTTGGTCTGTAGATCACGCGTGCCAAGTTTCATGACGATCGGATAAACTATGTGGCCAGAGTCGGTTTACTTTGACTTTGGACAAAATTCAAAATGGCGGAAAATCCATCATGGCGGAAAATGACGTCATATGGTGCGTTGGAATCGGCAAAGTCAAAGGATTCAAATGGTATAAGTTTTATCAAAATCGGCCATACGGATCAAACGTTACGGGCATTAACGCATTTTCCAACTTTGACCAGTTGCTGGCGCTAGGGCGTGAGAGTAGCGAGCATGAAACCTGGTGGTGTCAATCAGGGCAGTCTCCTCTATCAGCGTACCAAATTTCATGACCTTATGTCTTACGGTTTGGGCTACAGGTGGAAAAATGTGTGGGCATCAGCGCTCAAAAATCACTTTTCCATTCATTCCTATGGGAAAAAATCGACCGGAATAACGGGAGAACGACAAGGCGTATCAAAAAGCTGTATACAAGCCACCATCCTCGCATCAGGACGCACGCGTGAGAGGTGGAACGGCGTCTCTAGCTCCAAATCCCTAGGACAAGATAGGGAGACAAGAGTTGGACTTAAGATAAATAAGTTTGATAATATGAAACGCACGGATAACAATAGTGTGCTTTGCTTGCAGCAAGCACACTAATAACCTTACAGTTCCACTGAAATTACTTGGAAATCCACATTTAAAGAGTCACTGCACCCTAAAATAGGTTTTTTGAGCTGTTGATTGATTGAAAATACTCATAAGTGGTGAACTGTACTATTACCAGGGTTAATATTGACAAAAATCGTGTTTCTCGACAAAAGTAACATTTCGTCTGATTTTGTATTGGAGATATTGCTCTCCGCGCATACTACTGTCTTATGATCTTCAACTCCTGCATGAGTGGCTGAACGACAATCACTTAACCATCAATGTTAAAAAAAACTGAATGCATGTATTTCCATTCCCCTAGAAAGCATCTGTCCATCACCAGTCCTGTAACCATCTCAAATCACACTCATGTTACAACTACATCATACAAGTATTTGGGAGTGTTACTTGACACACACCTCACATACCGTGAACATATTTCCAAGTTAACCAAAAAGCTAAATCAGAAATGATATGTATACAATAAGATTAGATCATACTTATCCTTTTCTGTCTCCAAAACTTATCTGCACGCGATTGTATTCTCAACCATCTCATATTGCCTACCAATTTGGTCTCTCACCACAAAGGAAGTTACAGAACCCATCGCACGGTTATATTACCGAGCTCTTAAGATCCACTGTAATCTTCCTAAATGGACGCACCATTGCACTGCACTTTCTCAATCACATGCTCTGTCTTTTCAAAATTTTATTTACAGTCACGCTATCCCTTTTTATTTTCAACTTCAACACAGCACCTCACGAACACTTATCTCTCTTTTACCAACACACAACATGCCTCAAGTGCGTGTCACTAGGTCAGTTTCCACGGCCCTCCACCCAGTGCCCTCATACAATAATGGCTTTGGGCAGAGATCTTTTCTATATACTATTACTAGAGTCTGGAATGGCATTCCACAACATATTAGAGAACTACAATCCATCACACAATTCAAAAAACACTATAAACAATTACTCCTTATATGTACTGTATACACCTGCAAACACTGACCCTTAAACCACTGTCTTTGCTTGAGTCTGTCTATGTTTGTCTTCTGTTTGTATGTAAATGCTGATGTCTGATGTGTCTTGTCCCTGTTACTTGTTGTATGTGCTGCAGAACAGGAACCTGCTGTAAATAAGTTTTTCACTGAGTCAGGCCCGTTTTAAACTGTAACTTTGTTACTTTTAATACTTTCCTGTATAATAAATATGAAATGAATGAAATGAAACATGCCATGGCATGTTGGTCCAAAATAGGCTACTATTGGAATGCTGACGTTGTCCTGCACTTCTAGTCTAACACTACATCACCGGGTCGTTACAAATTAGGACTGAAACGCCCCAACACCTGCTACCCTGATAAGCCTACCTGTGATAAGCCATTGTCTGCAGCACTCATTCCCAGATTGACACGAAATCACCATGGTTGATTGGTTGCAGCAGTGCTGCACTCCCTCTCCAAATTTCAAAACGTCTCGCTCATTTTGAAAGCCTTTTTCAGAAATGTGAAGTGGGTGGAGTTATGGGGTGAAGTAACTCTTTAAATAGTGATTCATGAAAATGCATTAAAATTGTGGATAGTATTTTGGAAAATAACTCTTCATTTATTAAAATAATAGACTGAAATCAAGTTGCCAACTTCAAACGAGTTGCAAGCGCTGACACTTTGTTTAGTCGGCCTACTGAAGTTCACTTACAATGAAACGAATGATGCTATGCAGCAACAGGTAGGCTGAGGAAATGATATAGCATTAATATAACGTTAGCTAGCTAGCTTGCTAACAACAAACATGATGGCAATGATGAGAATGATAACAATGTAGCTTGTACTGTACAAACGACTGTGAGAAGAAGGCTTAAACCTAAATGGTACAACTGGCATGTCTTTCAGGTTGGACGCTGAGTTAAGACTGGCGTGGCTAGAGGCTAACGTTAAATTTGATTGCCGTTAGCTAAATATAGTGCTTACGTTAGAGTTTGATTGTCTAAACTGGTCTAACAAAATTAGGTGTTCCCACACAACATCACCTAGAGCTAACCGGTTACTGTAACGAAGAAAGATAGGAGTGGGCTACTGCAGGAGACAAGACGAAGACGATAACGTTCCGTGGCATGGTATCAACGTTGGATTGCTTCTTCTAGTCACTACAGCCAGAGAGGGTTAAAGCGGAGCAGATGGCTAATGAAGGATTCTTTGCTACAGCTATAGCTTAATGAGCACTACGTAACAATTAGTGGTGGGCCGTTATCGGCGTTAACGTGCTGCGTTATCGTGCAACTCTTATCGGGCGATAAAAAAAATATCGGCGTTAATCTATTCTCAAAGTTGGGCTGGGAGCTGGGTCTATACCACGCAAGCTATGATCACTTTCACCTTGATATCTTAGCGCGAACGCCAATGTTTAAGAGTGCGCCTGAAAAAAGTCTAGGTCGCACTGGTGCACCTGACGCTGCTCGGCTGCTTTCTTTCACAAATTGTCATTGTAGACTATGCGTGCAACTTTACCAAACAGTAACCAATGATACATCCTCCCAACATGGACGATAAGCTCAGACCCCTCCCGAATCGGCACCTGATCGCTCATTCCTAATAGAAGTAACCCCCCTCTTCTTGGCCCGCTTTCTCTTGCTCTCCCTCTCCCTCTCCCTCACTCTCCCGTGCGCGCTCAATGGACACTCGCGAGTCGCGACCCGCCCCTCGACATGCACATTTAATCCAAATAAAACATTCACTATCGTGAAAGCAATGATGCATAGGCTATAGAAGACGTTAGCTAAATGAATATAAATTCCGGTTAGCATCATTGCTGCAGAAAGTTGATTAAAACTCTTACATTCAAGTCACTCTTGCATGAGTTGGATGATAATCTCAATACCAATGTTTTCCAACTCCAAAACTCGAAAGGAGAAAAAGTATTAGCCCACATTGAAACTTACAGTAAACACACGTGGGGAAACTGGGCAGTCCAACTAGTAAACTATGATAAACTAGCCAACTATGCTACTTTGTTTACATTTTGAGGTTTCAAGCAGACAGCTGGATTAAAGAGGCAGAGTTGTAATATGAATAGTAGGCTGCAATCTGCATAAAGTGTGCTGTCATGAATATCAGACATTTCAGTATGTAGAATAGGCTTATATAAATCATTTTGTAAAGAAAAAAATCTTTTATTGTGTTTCAAGCTTTTTCTAGACTTTTTGTTGTTAAAAAATCATTATATGAAAGGACAGCAATAAAAAGGTGACCTTTTAGCGTTAAAGGCGATGCAATGAAAAATGTGGGTGCACCTAAATTTTGCGCTGGTGCACCTAAAATTAATCTAGATTAATCTAGATTAATTTCAAGATTACAGTGAGATTAATCTAGATTAACAAAATTAATCTATGCCCACCTCTAGTAACAATCCATTTCTGCCGCCAAAGCGTCTCAACGTTAAGTCTATGGGATTTTTTAACTCTTTTATCGTAAATATCTCAAAAAGTATAAAGTTCACAAATGTGAAAAATACATTTAACAAATCTCCGTTTCAAGACCTTTGTAGGAGTGCTTGAATGACGTCAAACGGTTCGGTGGTTTTAGAGCCTTTGATCGTTGATTTTGGTCAGAAGAAGAATAACTATAAGAAGAACAGTGATAACAGTACATTGCATTGACATGCAATGTAATAAGAAGAACAGTGATAACAGTACATTGCATTTACATGCAATGTAATTAATGAAGAAGAAGAAAGAGTGGGCACAGCATCATGTGCTTTGTCATAGGCCTACCTGCAATCCTGTAAAATTCCTCTTTGATGTGGTGGAGTCTTTTGTGGCCCGGGAACGTTATGAACAGGTGACAATAGGTTTTGAGGGCTAAATACACCCTCCTAATGACACGACATACCTTCGCTTTGCTCAGCTGCTCTGCATCACCTACACTGTATAGAAAAGTTCCACTGGCAAAAAAACGCAAGGCCACGCACACCATCTGTGGGACAGTGAGTGCGTGACTCCGCTCTGTTGTGTGTTGGATTCTTGGTCCCAGCAGTCGGCAAATGTACCTTAACCCTCCCGATGAAAATCTGTACCGTTCAAATATCGTCCGAAAATGCGAAAGGGTCTGCTCTGTCCCTAAATACTCTCGCATCGAAAGGCTCTCCTCAAAATGCAGGCCTCCTCGTCAGCGACGTTGGGTAAAATAGGGCAAGCCATTGTGGGGGGTAAATGTGTAATTTGTCATAGCTTTATATTCTGCTGTCATTATCGACTTCATTGCAAACACCGGTAAACTGAAGTGCCCATGTATACTCCCAAATTTTCCCATAGGACAAATAAGCTAATAACCTAATTAAAAATAATAAATGAGCCATTTAAAGAAATGTATTATAAAATCAAATCCAACATTTCCAAATAGTCAAGGACATATTTTATTTTATCAGCAAGTAAGCTATTTTATACAGGCAGGCCATTGTCCATGTCCGTGTGTGTGGCAGAGGAACAGATTTCCCATCTGAGGCGGTGAAGGCAGTGTGTCAGCGGCACCAGTGCTTTTCAGCAGCAGGTACAGAGCCAGACTTCCTGACACCTGTGCCAGTAGAATGTTTGTCAATTGAGGCCTCTGCCATACCTGTAGGATTCTGTCAAGCTGATGTACTCGGATCATGTACTTTGCTGCAAATGTCACTTCAAGATTGGGCACGTGAGCAAAGACAAGATACAGTCATCAGTAGAGTTTGTCAAAGCAGGAAAGCGACTCACATACAGATTGATTAGTGGAGATTAGTGGAGCAGCTGGTCTTCTCTGATGAAGTCCTATACCGAAAACGTATAAGCCAAGGTGAGCCTTTCCAACAGCTTGTCCTTCCAACGAAATACAGACAGACAGCTCTAGAGCACCTCCATGATGCTGTCGGACACCTGGGTACCGACAGAACTTTGGACTTGGTTTGTGCACTATTCTATTGGCCTCATATGGCCATGGACGTGACTGAGAAAATCAGGACCTGACGTGACTGAGAAAATCAGGACCTGTGAGAGATGTTTACGGGGAAAGGCAAGCCGTCCTTCACTTCTTTCAATGGAGCCTGATGGAAGAGGAACGACGATATTTTGGTCATTACGGACGATTTCGCTAAATATGCAGTAGCGGTTCCAACAGCAGATCAAAAGTCAAGAACAGTGGCGAAAGCTCTGTGGAATAACTGTTTCATTCATTAAGGTTTCCCTGAGCGGTTGGACAGTGACCAAGGTCGCGACTTTAAATCAGCCCTGATAAAAGACCTGTGCGCGCTACTTGGCATAAAGAAATCAAGGACAACACCTTACCACCCACATGGAAATCCCGTGGAGCGTTTCATTAGATGCTGGGTACACTGGAAGAGGGAGAAAAAGTGAGGTGGAGGGATTTTGTGCAGCCCCTTGTCCATGCATATAATTGCACTAAAAATGATACTGGCTACTCCCCTTATCAACTGATGTTTGGTCACCAGCCAAGACTCGCAGTAGACATGGCTTTTGGGCTGAGCCCTGAGGGAAGCAGTAAACTATCCCACTCTGAACACGTCAAGAAGCTAACGGAGAGTCTAACTGAAGCTATCGACTGGCCACCGAACACAGTTTGAAGAACGCTTTGCAGAACAAACAGAGGTTTGACAGCATTTTTTACATTTCGTTAGCCTCATAGCATAATTGCCTAAGTCAGTGGTTCTCAAACTGTGGTACGCGTACCACTGGTGGTACGCGGGCTCCCTCTAGTGGTACGCCGGGAGTTTCCGAGATTTAACGGTTATGTGAGCGATACTATAAGCTGCACAGTGATGGCAAGTGAAGGGAGGAAAAAACAATCAAAAACATTACAATCTTGGCTCCAAACGGGAATAAGTAGTAGGCCTACGACGAATAATGTGAGCGGTAGGGAAGAAAATGAAGGTAGGCCTAGCCCTAGAGACAATGAGCCCAGCACTAATGTTAGTATCAGTGGTGACGTTAGCAGTGCTAACGTTAACGTTAGTGCGGATGCCCCTGTTAGCAATAAATGCCGCAAAACTGTGAGAAAATATGACTCCGATTACATCAAATATGGATTTTTTTGGAGTGGAACAGAGGATGAGCCCAGGCCGCAATGTGTGGTGTGTGGAGATGTTCTTAGTAATGACTGTGTAAAGCTGGGTTATTTTCCATATACGAGTTTATAGAATAACCTTATTTTTCCCATACATAAGTCTATAGGAAAAATTACTTCCCCAGGCATGAGTCATCTTGAAAGACGGGAGAGACAACCTCACAGCAGGGACACTCCTTTTGTGTTTAGGTAACTTGTTTGCATTGAAATACCCCATTGTGTGAATCGCCATTTGGCCAGGGAGGCTCTGACCATGGCGGACACACCTCCAGTTTTCTCCTGGAATACTTAGGCTGAAAACTAAAATGTATCTGTTTCATGACAAATGATAATGTATCTATGTTTGGTATCATTTTGAATGTCTCAACGCGAGAAGTAAGAGGGTCTCAGTGGTACAATTGTAAAATAAGTGTAAATATGTTTTTCTGGTGATCTAAGCGAAATTGCCAAGTTGGATGGGTAACCTCCCATCCTCCTTTTGTAATGATAAGATATACCCTGCGGTGAGCCAAGGTCTTTTACAATTGTTATAGAGTCTATATGTTAATTTCTAAGGTGGAACCCAGCCGACAAACCTCCTGTGTCTAGATGGATATTTAAGAGAAAACAAAGGTGACCCTTCAGATTTTTGCTTAACAAAATCTCCACTAGCGTGTAGCTCTGGCTAGCAGTAGACTCTGAGCTTGGTTTCCTAGGATTGAAACCTCTGCTAATAGAGTTCCACTTCTTTAGTTAATGCTACATCAGGTATGATATCTTGAACTTTATTTTAGGTTGATTGTTTAATTCTTTTGCTACTTTATTATTGTCTGTATCTTTATACCTTTATTGATTGTATTAGAAAAGATTACAAATAAATGTGATGTTAATTGGTAATCGGTAATATTCTTTTCTTGAGAGTCCGAATCGAGGCATTTGTTTAATCAGTATCTTAGCAAACGAATTCTCAGTTAAACTACGTATCTTGTGAGGGCTAGTTATACCACTAGGAGTCACTGCTCTAATTCAGTTTTCGCACCAAGCCGTGGAGGCCTCTGCGTGCTAATGCCGGCCGGCCTGATTAGCCAAACGAATAGTGGTCCCTGAACTGGTAAATCAGTAAACTTCACAGGTGCTGATAGTCAATGAACTGATACTGCTAACGATATAGGTTGGATCTCTAGTGATTAATCAAATCAGCCTTGTAGAGAGATAAAGTTTAGAAGTACTTGTTACTTGTAGATTGATATTTCATAGTCATCAACAGTGTGACTATACCTTTCATCTATGGAGTCAGATGGTCAAAAATAATTTAACTTGTTCAACACAATCTCATTGGTGCACCGGGTAAAGACAGAACACGTATAAAAGCAGGAATATTGATAAATATATTTCCTCCTTACAACTGTATGAAACCATCCCATCTTAAACGGCATCTTATAACCAAGCACACAGTGCTGAAAGACAAACCAGTTGATTTTTTTCGGAGAAAGCGCGAGGAGCTAAAGCAATCCAAATCAACAATACAGTTCTGCGCTACACCCATAGCCAAGGCACAAGAAGCTTCATTTCGTGCCAGTCTCCTCATAGGAAAAGCTGGCAAACCACATACAATTGGCGAACAACTATGTCTACCATTAGCCAAAGAGGTAACACGCATCATGTGTGGGGAGAAGGCTGCCAAACAGCTGAACTTGGTGCCGCTTTCCAATGATACTGTGTCGCGGAGAATAGAAGCCATGTCAAATGATGTTAAAAACACACTGATTGAGTGTATTAAAAGTAGTCGTTATTTTTCCATTCAACTCGACGAGACTACAGATGTTGCAGACTTGGCCAATTTGCTTGTTTACATCAGATATGAATATGAAAGTGCAGCTCATGAGGACTTTCTGTTCTGTCAGTCACTTCAGACCAGAACTACAGCTGAACACATCTTCCAGCTCGTGAACTCATTTGTTCAGGAGAATGGGCTTGATTGGGAGAAGTGCGTTGGAGTCTGCACGGACGGCGCTAGGGCTATGACAGGTCGTCACAGCGGAGTAGTAGCAAGAATTCGTGAGTTGGCACCGAAGATGCAATGGACTCACTGTAGCATCCACCGCGAGGCCCTCGCAGTGAAGAAGATGCCCGAAGAATTTAAGTCAGTGCTAGACTCGGCTGTGAAAACTGTTAACTTCATAAAGGCCAGACCGATGCATTCTCGCCTATTTCATGTGCTTAGTGACGAGATGGGCAGCGAACATGTCCAGCTTCTGCTCCACACAGAAGTAAGGGCGTGTTCACACGAGGAGGATTTTTCACCGGTTGCGGGTGGATGTTTTACATTATATTCCTATGATACAGAGAGCTTTTCTTAAAAAAGGTACTGGGCGCTTTTTAAACCACCGCCAACGGCGTTTTTTTCCACCTACCCCGGGTGGTTTTCAAGTTGAGAAATTTCTACTCTCCAAGAAAAAACACCCCGCGTCAAGTGTTTTTTTGACAGCTGACCAATGAACGAGAGTTTGCGTCATAGTGAAACTTTATTGAAAGTTCTTTTTTCAGAAAAAAAAATGGCGACCAAAACACAGAAAAAAGATGCCAACCGAACAGCTAGTTGTTCTTGTGAGTGAACATGTAGAGCTATACGACATGACCAACAAGTTATACCACAACATTTACTATAAGGAGACCATCTGGAGGTCGATTGGTGGGATTTTGGGCCATAATTGTAAGAATTAATTTTCAGTTTTCATCCGCTCACCTGGCAAGCTAAGCTAACCAGTAGCAATGAACGTAACGGTACTTGTGCTCTAGAACGGCAGTTGTCATGGGAATTCAAATTAACGTTCTGTGCTGTTTTGGGGGAATAAAAAAAACCCTGTCGGCTTTCTATCTTTTAAAAAAACACCCAGGTCAAGTGTTTTCTGTAAATAAAAACCTCCTCGTGTGAACACCTCCTAAGGTGGCTTTCAAGAGGGAAGGTGCTTTCGAGGCTTTTTGAATTGCACAGAGAGGTTCACATGTTCTTACAGGACAAAAGCTTCCCCTTATCAAATGTTTTTGAAGACACCGTGTGGCTGAGTCAGTTGGCATACTTGTCGGACATTTTCTCTCGTTTAAACGAGCTGAATTTAGGACTACAGGGACTCTCCGTCAATGCATTTGACGTGCAGGACAAAATCAAGGCGATGCTGAAGAAGATGGAATTATTTGAAATCAAGGTCAAGACAGGTGATGTTTCTGCTTTCGCCAATTTGGAGAGTTTCCTGACTGACAACGACCTGACCCTTGAGAGTGGAGTCAGGGACAATATTGTTGCGCACCTTGTCTCTCTCAGACAACAGTTCAGCGAATATTTTCCTGCGCTCGCCGAAGTGAGCAAGTTTAACTGGATGAGAAATCCGTTTGTCATTGAATCATCTGACATGCCTGAGGACTTAACAGTTGGTGAGCAGGAGTGTTTAATCGAACTATCTTGTGACGAGACATTGAAGTCAGATTTTAAAAGTGCTGGACTTTTGGATACAGCGACACAGCGAATACCCTGCGCTTTCGGACAAGGCCGTGCGCTTTCTCCTTCCATTTGCGACCACATATCTGCGAGAAAGGCTTCTCTACACTCACAGTAATTAAGACCAAATACAGAAACAGGTTGGATGCTGAAACTGACTTCAATTGACCCAGACATTTCAGGACTGTGTTCACGGAGCCATGCGCACCCTTCCCATTAACTACCAATAAGATTTGGAAAAAAAATAAAAAAAAATGCTTGATGGCATGATTGTTGATATTCACATAATATGTTGTGTGCTTGAATGGCCTATTGATATTTTCGATGTATAATATGTTTACTTGCTGTGTGTTTGGAGTAAAAGTAGCTGTTGTTGCACAGTACAGTTGTTAATGACCTTCAGTGCAGTAACATCACAGTTATTAACATTGTCACTTGATGAGTTTTAAGTTGTGGCTTTGAATAACAATCAATAATATACAGGCTAAATGTTAGGAATAAAAATTGCCTTCTGTTTATTAAATACGCTTTGTAGTGAAATGTATTTAACGTTTCTTAATGCTGGTAATAATGGTGGTACTTGGAGAGAGAAATATTTTGTGAGGTGGTACTCAGTGTGAGAAGTTTGAGAACCACTGGCCTAAGTCATATTTCAATGTTTTTGGGAAACAAGAAAAAACACAATTTTTAGAAATAACATTGTTATTTTTTATTGATATTGTAATATTACATTCTCCCAGATGTATGAACAAGTATGCAAAAAGAAAAAAATCAATCATCAATTGCCTACCAAATAAAAGTGACTTGGGCATGTTTTCTCCTACAGATAAATGTAAACATAACATAACATGTAAACATAACAAAGTTGATTTACTCCTAAATATAACCAAGATGTGTAACTTGCCAACCTTAAGTTGTTTCTTAATGTCAACCTTAAAAACTGCTTTCCTTTTCCGCCCTTAATCGAAGTTCCACTCAGGTGCTGTACAAACATAACATAACCAAACTTGTTTTTTCTATCCTAAATATAACCAAGATGTGTAGCATAGCATAACCAAACTTGTTTAACCAAGATGTGTAGCTTGTCAACCCTAACCATGTTGCTTCTTAATGTCTAACCTTAACCTTTCGCACCAAGTTCCACTCAGGTGCTGTGCACACTCATTTTCACACTATTGATTTATTGATGAGTGAGGTTGTCATAGTACTGGTGGGCCACTCTTGGTAGTACTGGTTTCATTGCCTGCAAGTCATTGAATTTCCTGAGAGTAATTGGTAATTGTGCAGGAACGAGTGGGATCCAGTGGAATGGTTCTTCGGGGATGTAGAATCGCTGAGGCAGGTCTTCCCATTCAGACTCAAAATCCAACTTGTACCGGATTTGACCATCATCCAAGTACTGGAGAGCCCGGGGTTATGGACTGTGGGGTCACCAACCTTTTTACCTGGTCGAATGTTGGTGACATAGGCCCCGGATAACTTCATGAAGTCATTGTGGTATAGCCGAGTCACCTTGTATGGGAACGGATGCATTCGTGCAGTCTCAAAGATGACGATGTAATCACATGGAGTGTGAATATCTTTGACGATGCGCCGCTCAATGAGGCTATGCATGGAGTCACACTCCATTTGTGTGTGCCCTGCAACCAGAAACTTTTGCTCTATGGCGACACCATACTTCATGGCCAGGTGAAGGTAGGTGTTGCTGATGGCACCACACCGATTTTGATAGCCGCAGCCATCACTCCAGACAATGACTTTCTCAATGTTTCTGTTGGCCTCTAGGATTGATTCAAAGTGTTTGAACTGCAGATGGGCAAAAACCTCACTGCTGAGGGAGCCTTCATGCTCTTCCCAAGCGTAGCAGTATCCATCTTTGTTGTTCATGTTGAAGCAAGTAAAGTTGTGCATCTGTCATTTGGTTTTGTAAAACATTGTGCTTGCTTTCGTCTTGGGGCACAGAAGAACACATTGAAGGTCCATAGTCCACACTGAAAGTTGTCACTCGATTCCTTTTTATCCTTAGCTTTTTCAGCTTGAGCCTGAGCCTTTAATTTCAAGTGAGTAGCAAGGGTATCCTGATCTGTATTTCCTACCTTGGCGCTGACACATAAATCACATTGGTCTTTTTTTTGGTATGAACACAGAGTAATTCTGCTCTCTGAACACTTTTCGGAAATATGTGTCACTCACAGCACGTGCTTTCTGATATTCCTTGTGAAGATCGCTTACAACTGTTCCCGGCTCCAGGAACTTTTTATCCTGATAGGAGGGAACCTGACGGCAGTAATGGGATGGGACTGTAGGCAGTCCAGAGAGCCATTCCTTCAGAAAGGTCTGGACAACATCTGATATGGGCACATGTGGGCCAGTTTTGTTGATCTTGGGTTTACATGGATCAGTTTTGGATTTCATGCCAGTTAACCATAATCCGATGGTTCTGGGTGCGATGCCAAGTGTTGAACAGAAAAGATTCTTACACACAGGTACTTTAGATCTGTCAGCCAGTTGCAGGTGGTATGATAGGGATATTCCTCTCCTTGATGCAGCATCACCTTTCTTCTGTTTTATGGGCACATTTTAGACTAGAGTCTGGATATACAGCTTGCGTGTCTCCCAGGAGGGCATAGACCAGACATCGTTGAAGATGGCTGTTCTCTCCTCTAAAGTCAGTAGTTCACAACTTTGTTGCTTTGACTTTAAGCAGTGCTGTGATGTGCAGGGTGGGCCCATGGCCTTTGGTGGTCTCTCCTGTCCTGCTTTATTCTTCAAACTCTCCCCCTTAAGGCGCTTCTCCTTTATCACCTCTCTCTTCCATATATCTGGCCTCGGGCGCCTATGACGTTGAGCAACAGAGGTTTCAAGTGCAGCTCCTGTATCTACACTGTGTTGAGCTGTGTCTGTACCACTACCATTATCTGGGCTGTCAACTTTCTCAGGTCTATAGTCCTCATCCAAGACTGTGTCATCGAATTCACTTTCTGACGATAAATCAGGATCTGATTCAGCTCTGGAGGCTTTACTGGCCTCTATCTGTTGCCCCATGTCTACATCATTACCTTTGTTCTCAGGTCTACTCTCATCTGAATCCTCTAACTCCATTAAATGGGTATCAACTTCATTTCCTGACAATAAAGCAGAATATGAAGTGTAATCCAAATCTTACCAAATCTTATGTCTAGTCAAAACGTCTTTTTCTAAATGTCTAAATCAAATCTATTTGCACTTAAAATAAAAAGTAAACGCTTGAAAAATTACTTCACCTGAAAATCTGCTTTAAAAATGTCTAAATTGCATACATGTCTTTTTAAATGTAAAGACTTGTTCTGACTAAAAATGAGCTAATATTTTGCTAGTTTTGGCTAGCTACTTCATCATACTGGATAGCAAAAAAAATGTGATATCAAGATTAAATACACAGTTTATAATCCCTATGAATGACTGAAATTCCATTTAGTGTCCAGAATATTTAAGATATACTCTTACCAGATGTAAATTAATCAAAGAGAAGAGCTAATGCTTCACTTGTGGACAGACGAGCTCTCTTTCTAATGTTTTCTGCCATTTTGTTTGCATCAAAACTGCCTAAGTCAAAGAGATGACTTAGGCAGATAGTGTTTTTGGACTGTAATACGTATTGTGATTGGCTAAGAACATAGGCAGTAATGCAGGGTGATGCAGCAGTAGTAGGAGAGTAAAGTTATGCCGATATCTCAATTTGGCCAAAAAATGACTTAGGCAATTATGCTATGAGGCTAACGATTTGGCTTATTTCGGGGAGATGTCATAAGTCATGTTCCCTGAACATCTCAGGTCAAGTTCCCTTCAACGTGTCAGAATGCGAAGGCTACATTCGCTTTATCAACATTCAAAACACAGGCTTGGTGCAGTCTTTGTGCATTTTGCCACAGAAAAGTCGCAGGCGGGAAAGGAGTTTCAGGCAAAAGTCGCTTACGCGATGCAGCCCGCGCTGCCTTTGCCATTTTCTGATTAGCACACATCTCCTTCACCAACTCAAGAATAAACGTCCTTCTGCTTAAGGAAACGTTCATGCACTGCTTATATAGAATGTGTGCATTAATTGCAGCCAGGTCTAGAAGGTTGTAAAAAACGGCCACAGGCCAACGCCGGGTCCCACCTGTTACCGAGTACAACCGTGCCATCTGATCCATAACATCAACACCAACTTTTGTGCTGTTGTAATGGGAAATTATATTTGGCAGTTTCTTTGCGCCACTATCAGTCGAAACTGTCGGATGCATTGTGCTAAGGATGCATACATTTTTCTTTGGCTTCCCTTGGTAAATCGTGAGTGTCGCATTTCCAGCCCTCAGCACCTTGGTGGAATATCTTTCACACTGTGCCTGTGTGCATGGGGGCATCTCTTGTCTGATTTTGCTCATTGTGCCCACAATAGTCGTTTTGTGTGCAAGGAGATTTTTAGCCAGTGCAAGAGAGGTGAAGAAATTGTCTGTTGTGACGTTTCTTCCTTTCCCTAGGAAAGGTTCCATCAGGCGCATCACGACATTTTCAGATAACCGTTCTCCAGCCAGCCTACTTTTGTCTTTCCCTAGATAGGGAAATCCGTTCAACATATATTTGGTCAGAAGCCACCCAGAATTTGTCTGATTTATTGGCCATGTATTGTGTAAAGCGACAACGCGCCTTGGTCGGGAACAGCTGTTCATCAACCGTTATATTCTCACCGGGAGTGTAAGAAGCAATGCTGTTTCTTACAAATTTATCGAATATCTCATGGCAAATTTATCTACTACAAGGCGGACGGACCTTGTGTTCTTGTCGCCAAAACGCAGATAACGCATGATGTCTCTAAATTTCTGTCGAGACATAGTCTCTTTGAACATAGCATTTCCAAAGTCAGACGACCAATAGTCATCCAAATTCATGCTTTTACCACCCGTAAAGCCTCTCAGATAAATGAGACCCAGGAATGCTTTCAGGTCATCAGCTGTTACTTTGAATGTATCAGCATTATTTCGATCAGCCTC
Organism: Sardina pilchardus; assembly: GCF_963854185.1. Classification (NCBI taxonomy): domain Eukaryota; kingdom Metazoa; phylum Chordata; class Actinopteri; order Clupeiformes; family Clupeidae; genus Sardina; species Sardina pilchardus. The sequence continues at coordinate 768,025 of NC_085017.1, read as the reverse complement.
AGCCTGAGTGTATGTACGAATCGTTTCCCACATTTCGGTGTCAGTCAAACACAGCAAACTGCTCAGTGGACTTCTGACATAGTCCTTGGCATAATCTGTGGGCTCTGGGGTTTCTCTCATTATATTGCATTCTCGCGCTCTGCCCCGAATGCTGCCAGAGCAGTTTGTTCAACCCACACTGTACCGTCTCTGGCTGTCTCCTGAAATACTCAATTTCAAAGTCTGACTCTGAATCTGAATCAGATTCAAGATTCAGATTCAATTCAATTTCGTCCTCCCTTTCATCATCGCCCTCCGATTCCATCTCATCAATGTTCGACAGCAGTTCCAGCGCTTGCTGGGGACTGTATCTCATTATTTTAGCCATTGTAAATAATGCACAGCGCAACTGTACCCAAGTGTAGCCGCCCCAACTACACAATGAGCTGTAGATTTGTGGACTAATTTATAGCTCCCCATGTCTCCGAAATGCAAATGTGAATACAATGATCCCGCCCATGTCGTCATCATCTTTTATCACTTGTCAATTGCTGTGAAGGTGTGATCCAAGAGGTGTCACCCCAGCCCCCACTGCGACTGCGTCGTGAATAATTGTCCTCGCCAACTCAAAAGATCTATTGCGATGCATTTAATCATTCAAATGCTTACTTTACATGTGGCTTATTTCGAGGAGATGTCATTAATATCATGATTAGGGCTGGGCACGTTAACGCGTTAATATCACGTTAACTCATCAATCATTTAACGCCGACAATTATTTTATCGCGCATTAACGCAGTTTTTATTATTTATTTTATACTGTAAAAGTCTGTTGCTCACAGGCTGGTCACAGGCGTCTCATCACGCATTGAGCCTACATTCACGACATCAGGAGATGTGCAACAGAAGTGAGAGCAGGCACTGGCTGCAGCAGTGCAAGTGCAAGTCACATTATCACCGTGCACGTTGTCACAGGCACATCTAATGTTTATGTTTTGCGCTGGATTTGCGGCTACGGTGTTCAATTGGCATTGATAAGTTAAACAGTCGTTTTTTCCTACATGGTAACGTTGTTGTATGGAAAGACAACATTAGCCTTGAGTATTTTAATATTCAGTTGTAAACAAAGACATCTTCCTATGTAGCCCAAGCTGTAAATGGACTGAATTTCGCTCTAAATATCTAATTTGATCGATTATGCTAACCGTTAGCATTTCTATGGGATTTCTCATAGACATTAGCCATAAGCTAACGCATTACAGTAGTCTCTATTCTGTAACTTGGAATGATAGCCTACCTACGTGACTGCACTCTAACAAAACATTGAAGGAAATAACTGAAATGTAGGCCTACTCTGTTGTTCTGCTTAGTTTTACAGTAAAAGTTTGAAAAGAATTTCTGCATCAGAGTTTCCCTTGGGAAATTGGTTAGCCCTATATCCATCTATTCTAATGTAGCTGGTTGACTTCATCATTACCACACACACAAGTGGGGGCAGATTTACAAATGTGTTGATTTGGTTAAAAAGTTACAGGTTGGTAATTGATTATAATAGTAATGTTGCTACTCAGAAATAATGAGTTGTAAGTAACTCAGACTTTTAAAAAACATTTTTTTAAAGGATATCGACTAATTATCGTTTCAAAATCACAAAAAATATCAAGATATAATTTTTTGCCCATATCACCCACCCCTATAGGCCTAAATAAAAAAATAATTTTGACATTATACCAGGGTAGGCTTATTACAACAAGTATTATGGAAATACCTACACGCACCAAAAAAGTGTGTAGCCTACAATAAGCTTTACATTTGTATTTCTTTTGATTACATTGTGTAAGTTGAGATTTAAACTAAATCAATTATTTAACTGCTACTGTATAAACAAAATGCTGATGTTAAATGTTTGCAGAAAAATGCTATGGCTCTTGCGTTCATATGGCAGCACATTTCAAATAAATATGTGTCATATATTACTTTTGAATTCATTATTGAGTTTTGCGTATAATAATGCGATTAATCATGATTAATCAGGGAAATCATGCGATTAATCGCGATTAAGAATTTTAATCGTTGCCCAGCCCTAATCATGATATACATGTATTCTTTACCACATGTATCATTCAGACTCAATCTAAAGAAGAGAGTTAAAAAGAGATGTTGGGAATCGAACCCTGGTCTTTGTGGGCGTGGGTGCAGGTGCCCCAGCCAGTCGCGCCACGGCTGGGGCCATCCTTCTTTAAAACGAATGACTTGAGTGCATTCTGCTCAACCTTCAAAGAAAAGCCCTAGTCTAATTCCAAAGCCGATTCAAACAAGCGCACTTCATTAGCCTCATCCTTCTTTTGTTTTTCTCTATGGTTGTGCAACACAGTCTCTTACCCAACTCGTCAAACGAGGACGCATGGACAGCCCCCTGGCGTTAATATCGGAAGCCGAAGGTGAGTTAAGGCGGGCTCAAGGACTCCGTACACAGATAGAGCGTTCTGATTGGCTAGGCTGGCCTGGAGCCTAGCGCAGGCTTGGCCTCAACGGTGCGACCCTAGACCATCCCGCTAGGCAAAAATATTCCATCTTATATACAACCATTGAACCAACAAAGTAAATGCGAAAGTGGAGACTTTTGTGTAATTATTCCATATTTTGTGTAATCATTCTATATCAGAACAGTGTTACCTTTCATTTGAGACCACACTTCTACACAAAGGGGTTCATGTGCAGTAAGCATTTGATTTGGTATGCATTTTGGATAGCTATGTCCTATGGGTAGTTTCCATAGGGGATTTTAAAACGCATGAGCATACCGTGGCAAATAATGGTCTACAGAACTCACGTTATGCTATATTGGTCTACTTTTGCACCCAGCTTCACAAGACCTGGTTCTAGGACTCAGTTGTGTTTCTAGGTCACTATATATGACTTAAGCCTACCTTACATTGACAGACTTTGCAAAGATTTGGAAAAGATTTTTGAAAGACTACAGTCTCAGACCCTTTCACATCTAAAGACAATTCATTGAGTTTCTAGTCACATTCTAGTCACAGGCCAGTCTCAGATTAGGATTTTGCAAAGACTGTGGGTCACTATTTACAAGACTGCTGCTAGATTCCTTCAAATTGCACTAGACTATACGTTAGCCTGGATGCCAGACCGAAGTTTAGCCCCGCCTACATCCTTTTTTCTGCAGGGAACTTCGGTCTGGCACTTCTCCGTTCGGCTGCTACTATTCAAGATACAGATCTGTTCGGACCAATCACATTGTCAGGGTGGGCTTTACGTGATGATTGACAGATGAACAACAGTGACGTTCACGGCTGCATGCGTCCTCGTTCGACGAGTTGGGTGTGAGACCCTGTCGGCTTAGGTTGATTTTGATTGCAACAGAAACGCTATGGCTATGAATGCATAATTTGTCCATGCAGTTTGGCCTTTCGTTTAGCTTAGCTATTGGAACGGAGGTTTTATCACGGATTCACACAACTTTATCTGAACACTTAGACCAACATGGATATGTGGGAAAACTTCAGTTTCACTTTCACCAAGTTAAAACAGCATGTTTGCGTGATGTTGTTCCCGTTTGTTTAAAAATGTCTGTTTGCTCGTTGGGTTAACGACACACTTCCCCAGCTGTTCATTGCATTCAGTTTGAAGGAATTATTTTTAAAAACGAAGGAGGATGTTTTCCATATAGCCTACCCTGCTACATAGGCCATTTTGCCTATTTTGCCCCTTCCTGTTTCATGTTGGAGCGAGGTCACTATTGGTTTTTAATGTTCACGTCACTATTTGCATGAGCCACGACTGAAAAGACTTCCGATAATATTGTCGTAACGGTAAAACTAGAGGAAGACTGACTTCGACGGACTTAAAACCGCTAAGATTGGCACCTTACACTAAACAATTTAGATGACAGGAGCGCGCCGCAATTCCAGTACAACTCCCATGATTTCCTAGCCTGACGAGCCAGACCAACATCAAGATGTAGGGTCTGGACACTCACCGTAGACAGGGCTCAATCGGAGGGGTGGGATAAACAGTTGTCTTTCAAATTCCCTCCCTGCAATAGGATAACGCTAAACGAATCATCTTCTTGTTTTCAAATAACAGGATGCGTTACCGTCGCAACTTCTGGTCGCATGTCAGTCACCATTATGTTAAGCCCACCCACCGACTATACACGCTGTGATTGGCCCGCTTGTATTTTCCAGTTCTCAGCTCCTTAGCTCTACGGAGCGTTGACTGCCCCGCCAGCCAAATTACATTTGCTGCCGCTAGGGGCGTCTAGATTTCTAGGCTAATGATTTCCGCCTGATTTTGGAAATTTAGTCGCCGAACTGTTAAAACAGACCAAAATCGTACAATGTAAGCCAGCCTTTAGAGGGCTGATATGTGGTCATTTCAGAGATGCTTGCAATCCACCAGGAAGAAAAAACTATATTCTAGCCTCTGTGGTCCTTTTGCAGTACATCACAGTTATTCTGATTGTCTCTACTTAAGCCTCTTTGTTTTTGCTTTCCACAGAGGTCAAGCATTTGATTATAGGTCAAAGTAGGTGGGAACAGTGGCCTCTAAAGCAGGCACTGTGCAATTTTAGGCAAACCTTTAAAAACTATACTGTGAATGATGGCATTTTAAAGGTACAATGGATTAGCCTGATTACCATCGACTTTCAAAGGCTCTGCGAGACTTTAGTCTGACCAACAGCCTGTGCTAACATGGTTTCTTGCAAGCGCTGGTTGACCCGCCTCCTTTAAGTGCCTCGATTTGCTACTGGTAGATGTCAGAAAGCGGTTTGCCGAGTTTAAACCAATAACAACACTCTTTCCTCTGCCTTGAACACGCCTCTACCCAGAGCCGTTGGAGCTGCTCAAAGTTGATTGGTTCTCGACCAAAGGGGGCAGTTCCGCAGATTTCGGGAACTCAGAAATCCTTCTCAATGAGCAGTTGACCAGACCAGCAGCAAAAGCCTGAAGGCGTTGCGTCACTGGGAGGGCGTGCCAGGCTAACAGTGGATAGGCTTTTTTATATATGTGGCGATACATAGAATAGGAACCGATGTAGGCACTCTACTTCATCTGCATCTGAGAATTCAACACCTAAAAAACACCTACCTTGGCTTCAGCCAAAGCATGTTCCAAGCTCATTTCAAGAGCCAACCGTCTCCCCTCTAGGTAATCGCCATCTTGATGGCTGGTGACACGTTTTGTGGTCATCACAGAGATGGAGAGAGGGACAGACAGAGATAAAGAGACACAGACACAGAGATGGAGACAGTGGCAGACAGAGATACAGAGAGACAGACAGATAGGATACAGATAGGTTGGCGCTTCCAAGGGTCGTTGGTTTAAGTGATCTCGAGGTGATCTACTGGTGAACTATGTTGGTAGAATCTAAAAAAAAAAAAACAACAACATTAATTTAGGGGAAGGCAGTTAATGGGACGGAAAAATTAATTTACACAACAATGGATAAAATATAACATTTTCCAAAGTTAATTAACTAAATCGGCCAGAAGTAATTTCACTCGGAGTGTTAATTTTAACACTATTTCAGAGTTTATATAATCCTCACTCGCTAGTGTTAAAACAACACTTGCCATAGTGTTGACATATTAACACCAAGCCAGTGTTTTATAATCAACTCCATCAGAGTTTTCTTATTACTCTCATCAGAAACAAATCAACTCCTCAGAGTACAACCTCAAGCAGGGTTAACACCACCAAAATCACAGTGGGAAATCAAAATGGCTACTCTTACTACTATAATGATATAATGAAATGAATAAATGCACAAACTAAACCATTTATTTAAATGATTTTATTGACTGCATTTTAAACGCACAAGGACAAAATTTAGCACCAGGGCCATAGGCTGATTGAACATCAAAAGCCTTGTGTACATGGAAATCATTTGATGTAATAATAAAATAATTTTCACCAGAATGAACTTCATAGGCATGAAAATGCTCGTTAAAACATTCAGTGACCATTTCACTAACAATAAAACACATATCATCTTCAATCAATAGAATTTGTACTATTTCACAAAAAACAGGTTGCTCATCAACAACATCAGTGCAAATAGCAAGTCCCTCTTTGAAGTACATGAACACAGAGGATGGCACCCATTTAGCAAAAGACCATGCCATTTTTGCCATAACCATAATCATTTTGGACATGTTAATGCTTATTAATTTCTCTTGCTTATTTGACCGCTGTACTTACCGTGGAATCACACCATACAGTAGACAGTAAAATACACATCGTCGCCGAGGGCGCGCGAGCGGCCCGAGGTTATCTAGAGTCACCAAAGCACGAGGCCCCCGGATGGGTTTTCGGATCTGATAAATGCACGCATCTGCACGCACGTTTGCATGTATTAGCTCTGGAATTGCCACAGTTATCCAAGTACGGGTGGGAGCGATCAAAGGAACCATAACTGATTTAATGATCTTGCCTGCAACACGGACTGGGATCACACTCACCATTTCTTCATTTCATTATTCAGATGAGCGCATATTTCAACCTACTTTAAAAAAACATACTACCCGGGTAGATGCACTTTGGGTTTATTATTTTGGGATTTACAGAGCTCTGAGGTCATTTTTATTTTCTATTTCTACGGAAAAAAAAATACTGATTTCACAACAAAAGAAAGAACGTTTAGAATTTTCTACTGTTTTATAACTGCTGTTTAAATTAATGCCGGCTATATGTTTTGAGTAAACCACTTTTCATATTTCTCTCCTCTTTGAAAAGTTTCTTAGAAAGGCAGCGCTTCACTTTACATTACAATAAATGCCATTTACAAAAAAAAAAAACATGTGAACATTATCAGAGAATTGTACTCTGACCTTTGAGAGCTGTTGGCCTTTAATGCTCTTGCAGTAGTCGAGCTCTCAGTTCCTGACTTGCAGGCTTTCCTTTGCTTTTCCTATATCAATACTGTACACTGCCGTCTGGATGAAGGTGTAGAAGCCGGTGAGCACTTCATCGTAAGAGAGGCTGAAGACGTAGTGAGCTTTGAATAGCTCATCAAAAGCAGCCACCGTTGTCTGAGCATGGCTTGGGATGGGTTTCTGGTCCACGAATGAATAACCTCTGGATTCTCTTCTTTTGCTCACCGATGCAGAGAAGGAATAGGCTGCGTGAACCCTGCCTGAACTTCCGGGGAATTTGAATTTCGCCCTGCAGCTCAGGCTGGATACCAGCAGATCTATCATCTCTGTTTCACTGCCAGAATCTTTGGCTCCAATCAGAAACGGCCATACTCTAGTCCTGGCACGCTATTGGCCGGTGACGTGACGATAACGAAACTTAAGCAGCAACGAAACTCTTAAAAGATTGAGCTTAGTATGGTGAACACCAGACTAGAGGAGGAGGGAATCTAGTTTCTCCAGGAATGTGGTGATGCTTGCACCCTCCTGTAGTTTAAATGACACAGCATCAAGATTTATTCTTACAGTCCTATATTAACTTGCAACACACTTCTTCAACAAAAAGCTGAGAGTACATACTTTAAGAAAGCTGTAAAACTGCTGCTCTTCCACAAGCTCAAAAACTAAACTAGAGCATGACAATTTGAAAGTAACAATTCTGATAACCCGTTGCCCCCACCCCTCACTACTCTCCCAGCCTGATAGAGCAAGGTAATAGGCACACACACACAGAACACACAAACAGTACACACATCAGTAACATACGGGTCGTTGTTCTTCACACTCATATTTAATTTGCGGGAGTGCAAGGTATCCCACACCCGCAAGTGCACCTCTATCATCCCGCCTGCTCCCGCAAAGAGCTTTTGAAATGTGTCCTGCGTCGCACTGTCCTGCGGCAGTGCAGACTTCCATTAGCAATCTCAACTCTGAATGACTTCACTCTTAAAACAAACATGCTAGAAACAGCACAAACGGTGCTGTCCCTATCAGGACATAGGGATATACAGTTATTTGTTATTTTCAACACATTTGTTATAAGAGTGCAGACTTTAATCAGTATCCATCCTCTCTAGTGCTTTGGAGGCTAATATGGACCATTTTGTCAGTACCCCTGACAGTGTGGACACTTTGAAGTGTCCAGTGGCTAGTGATCGTGTTGCTAAAATGTGCTCTACATCAAATACCACTCTGACTAATGTCCAGAAAGAACACATGCTATGTTACACAGTAAAAAAAAATCAACGTGTTAGACCCAACACAAACTGTGTTGTTTCTATCCGGACATAGAGATGTGTTGAAAAGCAACACAAGTCCAATTATATAAAAGACACACGCTGGCAAGCTTTTATCGGTGCCAAAGATACAGTTGTTGGTGTTTTGCATGATTTTAAACCAAAACGCCGTAGCCTACTGTAAAATATTAAAGAAACCTAGAGCCCAGAGTACTGTAGATGAGAAATTCAATATATTGAGTTTTCTAAGCCACTGCTCATGTATTTCCATGGGTAATAAAATCGTCATCATCAGTAATGCTTCGCCTTATGTAATGAGGCTCATAAATTCCACAGATTTGCCCACAACAAGGACTTTACGACCAACATATGGTTCTAGGGAAATTACACACATTGGCACTTTAGCTAATCAATCCATGCCATCCCTTTTTGTAATCAGTGTACTGCATGATATTGTTTATTTTTCATAGCAAGCGTATGGCATATTCTATGATGCGGTGAGTGAGTTTTATGCACTGTAGGCGTCTTATAGTATAGTGATAGTATGTGTTCTCCATTAGCTTGATTGCATCAGCTGGACCAACAGATCTTGATCAGATATAAACACAGAGAGGGAGAGAGAAAGAGAGAGACGTTTGGCTTTAGAGGTTCCTTTATTGACAGTCAAAAAGAAACCAAGCAGCAATAAAAACAGCCCATGTTAAAACTTCACCCTACCTACACCCTCAAACAAAAAACAACCCCGCCAAATAAACCAATAACCAGAGAAACAACTTACACAAAAATTACAAAAAAAAGGGAGAAGGGAGAAAAATACAAAACAAAACCTACCAAAACAAACACCCAGACAAACAGACCAAACCAGGTCACAATTGAAAAAAACTTAAACAATAATTCCCCTTCCGCATCCAGTCAATCCTCAGCCTTGTGGCCAAGGATAGTTTTAACAAAGGCACCGGCTCCGTTATGCCTGTCCCCTCCACCCTGTTCCTCCGGGACAACCATACTGCCATCTTGGCCTGTCCAAAAAGAAAAATCCAAAAGAACCACATGAGGCTTCCTAGCCACAGAATATTTGGGAGAGAGAGAGAGAGAGAGAGAGAGGCATGTCACTGAATATTGACTTTAGCAACATTGTATACATCTAAACACAGTAATGTTTATAAAAGTGCAGTGTATGTGTTTGGAATTTCATATGGTGCTGTGATCTTTGTCTGGGTGCTTGTGTTTGGTTATTGTGATGTTGTGTACTCTCAGGCAGGGAGAGAGAGAGATCTTACAGTACACTTCATTTATTTAGCCGACGCTTTAATCCAAAGCAACTTATTAGCGGTATTACAAGGGCCATTATCCCCAGAGCAATTTGACTCCACAACTGAACTGTACAGGGTACTATTAGCCCAGCTCCTACACAAGCACCACGGTATCTTCATCACATGGAAGCCAGAACAGACCAAGTGCCAGTCTTAGGGGGTATTCACACCTGCCTTGTTTAGTTCGATTAAAACGAACTCAAGTTCGTTTCTTGCTTGGTTCGGACCTTTTTGACTGGTGTGAATACAATAACTCGAACTCTAGTGCGGACCAAACAAGCGGACCGAGACCCAGCTGAGGAGGTGGTCTCGGAGCGGTTCCTATCGAACCCTGGTGCGGTTCGTTTATGGTGTGAAAGCAGACCGACCTCGATCCGACCCAGTTACAGAAATCTACCTTTTTTGGATTTGACGAGCTCCCGTAGTTTTTGCGCATTATGGGAAATGTAGGACAGCTCCGTGACGCACAACAGCTGTAAGCAGCAGTGGGCTAACGCTTTTTTGCCAACAATAATTTGATTTTGCATCTCCTACCCGTTCCGTCTTCCGTAGGCCTGCTGTTAGCATGTTGGACACACATGAGAGCTCTTCTCAGCTGTTTTGTTGCACGTCTTCGTTGTTGCAAAATTACGAGCATGATATTGTTAAACTTGCATCAAACGGTCTTGACGCTCAAGCACTTCTGCAAAGCTGTAACTGTATAAACTATATTGCTAGGATAATAACGAGTACAGTACGCAAACATAGTATTTACGTGGGCCAACTTTGACTTTGGCTTCCTATTCTTCACCCCACCTACACGTTAACCAGCCAATGGTTGAACGACCTTAGCACATGTGCTTTTGTTTATAAATTCTGGTCCGGTTGCAATTAATCACGGTGTGAAAGCGAACCGCACTAAAAAAGAAAAAAAGAAAAAAAAATTGGTCCGGACCAAATAAGTGAACTAACGGACCTTCCTGGTGTGAATACGCCCTTAGACTCAGAGCACTTCACAGCGGAGTCACGGAGAACTAGTTTCCCTTTCCCACATCATCTCCTCTCTCCTCTTCTCTTTCTCTTCTCTCTCTCCTCTCTCTCTTCTGTCTCTCCATTTCAATTCAATCCTATTCAATGTTGCTTTATTAGCATGACTAGGTACAGTGTTGCCAAAGCACTATTAGAACATTACAGAACAGTTAGTAGCATGTAACATGAAAAACTGTGTGTATACACTCACTTTCTCTCTCTCTTTCACACACACACACACACACACACACACACACACACACACATAGCATACATAATACAGTAGATACATTTATCTCTCTCCTCTTCTCTTTCTCTTGTTCTCTCACTCCACTTCTCTCTCTTCTGTCTCTCCTTTCCCTCTCCTCTCTCTTCTTCCCTCTCGCCTCTCTCTCTCCAGTTCTCCCTCTCCTCTCTCTCCATTTCTCTCTCTCCCTTCTTCTATCTCTCCTCTCTCCATTTCTCTTTCTTCTCCCTCTCTTCTCTCTCTCCGTTTCTCTCTCCTCTTTCTCTCCTGTTGCTACCGCCCCTCCTAGACTCTAATTCCCTTCCCCACATCATCAGCATGCATGAGGGTTCCCATACATGCCTACAGTCTCTGATCATACAAACAGACTGGCTTACTGTAATTGCATGTGTCTGCAGAAGATGAATACATTACAAGACTAAGAACAGCCTGGACAAAAGACCTCAAGTAAGTAAGTAAGTACTGTAAGTAAGTATTTTATTGGCACAGTGTTTTTCACAGATAAGATCACAATGTGCTTTACAGTAAAATCCACATAGCAAGAATACAAATCCAGACATGAAATGCACTACAAAAGGCCTCCAGCCCCAAATGTCCAGTAAAATCAGGTGAAATGTTTCTTAATCAATGGAACCCTAAGTGTTTGACAGAAATACAAGTTTGCATTATTACAGTAATCGATGGATATAGTGATTTGGACAAATCCATTTCGGTCAACAGATTTTATGATTCGGGATAACCTGGATTCAGTTTCCAAAATGGACGCATGTTACAGTAAGAAATACAAACTTACTACTGTGTGTGTGTGTGTGTGTTTGCGTACATTAAGTATGTATGTTTAAATAGCCCATGGCCACATGCATCAGTATCTCCAGATTTTCATATCATGATGTTACTCTTTCTATTTCTGGCACAGTGTGGGTGCCTGTGGGTAACACACACACACACACACACAGACATGCTGAGTTAGTGTTACTGAAAATGTAAGTATCATGTATTAAGTGTCATTCTACCCCTCAAAGACAGCCCGAATGCACTATGCAGGGGTGACTAAAGAGTTTGTGTGTGTGTCTGTGTAAGGGTTTGTGTGCGAGAGAGAGAGCAAGAGTGTCAGAAAAAAATAGAAAAATAATGAGAAAAAGCGATGTGTGTGTGTGTGTGCGTGTGTATGCCCTGCTTTATTGGCATATCACTCACTGCGTTAACAGAGCAGCATCTATTTTTATTGTGTGATTTATTTTACTGTGCTCAATTTGTGCCTCACTGTTTAAATCTTTCCAGTGTGGAGGTAGAAGGCATGTATTTGTTGTGTGTAGTTGAGTGTGTGGTTGTGTATTTGTGGGCATGTATTTGTTGTGTGTAGTTGTGTGTTCGGTGTATGTGTGTGTGTTTGGAAGGGAGAATGAGTATTGAGTAGAAAGTAAGAACAGTGACTGGTATACTCTCTCAAGGTTGTTGGTGCACAGATGGAGGCAGAACTGATGAGTGATGGGCCTGTTTTCTTCTCTCTCCATCTGTGTGTGTGTGTGTGTGTGTGTGTGCAAGAGAGACACTAGACGTTATTAAACAGTTGGATAGAGGCAGAGACTGATGTCCATGATGATGATTTTGTGTGTGTGTTTGTGTGTGCGTAAGTGTGACACCGAAAGTTATTAAGCATTTCTTGGAGGCAGAGACAGATAAATATGATGATGATGACGTTGTGGTTGTGCGTGTGTGCGTGTGTGTGTACAGTACATTATGTTTCTAGGCCTGTAATAATTGATGTTGGGAGCTGATTACAGTAATATGCCTATGACGCCTATTTGTGTGTGTGTGTGTGTGTGTGTGTGTGTGTGTGTGTGTGTGTGAGAGAGAGAGTGAGTGTGTGTGTTTGTGTGTGTGTGTGTGTGTGTGTGTGTGTGTGTGTACACATGTATTTATTTGTCTGTACTGTATGAGGAGTATGTGAATACGTGTGAATATGTGTTTGCTTCCTCATGTGTTTGTGTGTGGGTATGTTTGTTTCCCTATCTCTCTCCTTGTGTGTGTGTGTGTGCGTGCGTGCGCACGTGTGTGTGTGTGTTTGTGTGATGGGGAATGGGTGTTGATGTTTCCTGGGGCAGTATGACAGCTAAGTGAGCGCTGTCAATGTCATAGAGAGTTACGGGACTACAGCAGCATGCACACACACACACACACACACACACACACACACACACACACACACACACACACACACACACACACACACACACACACACACACACACACACACACACACACACCACAGGCAGCATCTCCCCTGACACCCCTCTATGCTCATCTCGTCTCTTCCCTTTGTCTTTCTCCTCTCTGCTCCTTTCCTCACTGTTCTTCCTCTCTCTCTTCCTCTCTTTCTCTCTCTGTCTCTCTCTCAATTCAATGTTGCTTTATGAACAACTGCTGCTAAGATACAATGTTGCCAAAGCATGAAGAACAAAGCATACACACACACATGCTGTATTTAACTTAAACTCTCCCTCTCCTCTCTCTCTTCCTCTTCTCTCTCTCCACCTCTCTCTCCTCTCCTCTGTCTCTCTACTTCTCTCTCTCCACTCCTCACTCTTCTCCTCCTTCTCCTTTCTCTCTTCTGCCTCTCCACTTCTCTCTCACTTCTCTCTCTCATCTCTCTCCACCTCTCTCTCCTTTTCCCATCCTGTTGCAACCTCCTCTCCTGTCTTCTCACTCCATCTCTCTTCACTTTTTCCTCCCTCTTTCCATTTCTCCTCAATTTCTCCTTTCTTTCCCTTCACACAGTTCTCTCCTCTCCTTCCACTCTTCCCATCCTTCTCTCCTCTCATCCCTTCTGCTCTCCCCATCCCTCTATCTCTCTATATCTCTCTCTCTTTCTTTCTCCCGGCTTCTCTCTGTGTCGTCTCACCACCAGTGATGATGCACACAGCAGTACGCCTTTCTCCTGCTATATCTAACCTCTAACAGGCTCTGACATACACTCACATACACACAAACGCATGCATGCACACACACACACACACACACACACACACACATGCACACGCACAAATTCACACACACTGCACCAGGCAGACTCCTAGAGACTAAATCTCTCACTGAAAAAACATAGAATGTAGACACAGACACATAATTCCTAGAGACTAGCAGACTTGCTCATTCCAAAATATGAAATATCCCCTGACAGTCTGTCTAATTGTTACGACTGCAATTGCTTTGAGATGATTCACTCGTTTACTGACTCACAGTTCCTTGTGCATAGACATCCATTAACTTCACTCTTTGGAGGATGATGCAATCTCCACACATCAACCTCCAGCACATTTAGGATATTTGATGATTAACTGTTAGACTCGCAAAGCACACAGTTGAGAATTCAGAATGCCCTGAAACATGTCTTAGACACTAAAAGGCACTGCACAGTATGTCTGGAGATCTATTTCAGAGTTATTTCACAGTCTGGAGTTTAGCTTATGACCATGGCTGTGACTAGGACTGGGACTATGTCTATGAGTGTCGATATGTCATCAGTATTGCGTCATGTCCTGCATAAACATGGCCCCTGAATGAGAGTCCTTAAACCTCTCTGACCTTCACTCGGAATGTTTGAAGAGAGGCCGTAAAAGTCTTTTAATGAACCACAAGGGAGAGATCAGATGGTAGTTTAAGGACTTTGTTTTTAATCCTCCTCTTAAGATTACGGATATCTTACCCCTTGCTCTTGTTCCTGCTATAGAGTGAGTAAATGTGTCGAAGCTAATCTGTGTGTTTTATTTAACACTCTCGGCTGAGAGGAGTGTAGAGAGGATGTGTTTTTCTTGATCTGTGCATGTTGGAACACAGTTGTGATTGGACACACACACACACACAGACAGGCACGGAAATCTCCGGAACAGTCAGAAGTCCACACGCGTCCCATTTTCATTCGTCCCTGCCTTTTCTCTCTCTCTCTCTCCCTCCCTCCCTTCATTTCTCCCTCTTTTCAGCATCATTAATCTCGTTATCTCTCGTTAACTGAATGTTGGAGGGATTGCTTGTTTAACGAGCGCCACTAGGAGGAGATTTAACTGGGGCTATAACGTGCCTTTAATCACGGGCCGCGGCAAAGCCAACGTCTTGGCTCTTGTGCTTAATAGGCTGTCAAGGAGTTGAAGTGGAGGAGACGAGGGCCTGATAGGTCCACTGCTGCAGGACCTGCTCTCATGGGGAATTATGGAGCCACAGGGAATAAGGAGCTTACTGACACACACTTTCACTTCACCCTCTCTCTCCCTCTCTCTCTTTCTTACCCTCTCTCATATAGTCTCCATCCCCTGCTCCCGCTCTCTCTTTTGCGCTTGGTCTGTCTTGATTTTTCTCCACACTCCAACGACCTCTCTGAAATTCAAAATTCAAAAGATGCTTTGTTGACATGACAAAAAAGGTATTCACATTGTCAAAGCAATCATACAGAAGAATGCATAGAACAAGATATTTAGATGAGTATAAACCTATATACATTTAAATGTAAAAAAATATTCATAGCTAGAGGACAGGAACAAAATGAATCATATACATACACATACACACTTACATAGACAGACTTATACCTCTTTCTACTTGCTTTCTCCCTCCCTCTCTCTCTCTCTCTCCCTCTCTCTCCCTCTCTCTCTCTCTCTCTCGCTGCTCTTTCTCAGTGTCTGAACTCTGTGTTGGTTGTTCAGCTGGGACCCGTAACGTGTGAAGACTATGAAATCAGCCTCTGGATTCAGCTCTTTTTTCTCTTGTGTCTCCTCTTTTCTGCCTCTCTCTCCCTCTGTTTCACTCTCTCCTCCTCCCTCGCTCCTCTGTCCAGTGTTCTCCTGACAGGCATCACAGAGTTGTTTTTTGCACCACTGCTTGTCTGCAGCAGTGCTATCTCTGTGTCTTCTCGGCCATGGAGATCTTTCTCTGTTCTTGTGTGTGTGTGTGTGTGTGTGTGTGTGTGTGTGAGAGAGGGAGTTGTAACTTCCCTATCGGGTCTCCCATGATCTGGCCCACGTTCTGTGCCTGTGCTCTTTCTTCCTCTGTCTGCAGCAGGTACCAAGGTGTGCTGCTCAGGTGTGTCCAGGTGTGCTCAGGTGTGTTCAGGAGTGCTCAGGTGTGGCTGATGGCCTCCTGATTGGCAGGGGGATTAGAGACCTGGTGTGCATTCTAATTCGCGAACATAGGCGAACCTGCAGACAGCTTTTTGTTTCTGTGTCAAGTTCTCTGCGAACTTTTGCGAACACTCAACACAGTCTGAGGAGGTAGTTCTCCGTGAAAAACAGTGAACCTATAGGCGAAAGCATTATGGACGAAGTGTTACCGTTATGAGGGAATGTTAACACCAAATCATTCAAATTGATCTGTTCAGAGAAAACGTATTTGCTATGAACCTTCACTGCTGTTTGCCAAATTTGAACACATCTCTGCTCCCTCCCTGCTGGCAGTTCTCCCTTCGCATTTGACTTTGTATTTCCATTTCGCATTAACACTGATTTGCTTCACATATTTTTGTCAGCTGTCAGTACACTCTGATGTACGCATTTGTAAACATAGCATAATCAGCACCATTGCCAAACCATAGAGGGTTTGTGCAGGGCCCCCTCACATTAATCAAGGCCTGATGAGAAGATGAAGCAGAATATCATTCAGAGCATGAGAAGAGAACAGAGTCCTATGAGGGTGAACTACTGGAATAGCAGTGTGGTAAACGTATGTTCCTCTTCAGGTTTGACGATGACTTGTATCTCTTAAGTCTGTGTCGTTAACCTAGGCAGCAGTCTGCAGGCCTTCAAAGGGGCATACTCCAATAGATTTTATTTTGGTTTACATGTATTATGTGTAATATTTACAGCATTTTCGTTTTCAGCTACAGTTTGAAAAAAAAATCAATGGAAATCAATAAAAATTTGTATCAAAGCATTTCTGATCTTGGATCTAATTGATATGAAAGCTACGTACAGCAATGACAAGCAATGGTGCACTGATGTGCACAGAGTGTTGTATTTTGTATTTTGTTGTCCACTGTGTAATGGTTGATTGGAAGCACTTACAGTATACACTTGTTTGCAAATTGTGTTATTTGAAAGCAAAATGTGCTTTTGTTAAATGTTTTGGCACGGTTAGGGCCCTTTGCAGGCAAAATGTGTCATTTTGACTATGAGTGCCGCTGTTTCGGCCTGTGTGTTAACTCTTTTGAAAAATGAGTGAGATGACTGGCTGCAT